>NC_092696.1:19420378-19525090 GCF_964275005.1 Diadema setosum | reverse complement strand
TGTTGTTTCCGATATGACATTTGGTCCCGTCGACGCGGGTTATGACATTAGTGGTTGTTTTGACATTTGTCGTCGACGCGGTATGACATTAGTGGTTGTTTTGACATTTGTCGTCGACGTGTTATGACATTAGTGGTTGTTTTGACATTAGTGGGCGATTTTGACATTAGTGGGCTCTACAGGGCATCACCTATCGGCAGGGCACCTTCCCATCGGCACCCAGCGTATCATGGCTGTTTGCGTATAGAACGAAAAGGTACGCGCGGGATTAAGTGTCATTAGCTATAAAGACAATGAAAACGAAGAAACGAAATCAAACTCAAACAAACCAAGCTAAAAATTACACATCCGCTCAGTAACGACGCATGGCTGTGAAATTCACGTGTATTACCTATATGCGGTGAAATTCACGTGTATTACCTATGCTGTGAAATTCACGTGTATACCTATGGAGGGGAGGGGGTGCCGATCGCAAGGTACCATTTTTAGCTGCGCGAAGAAAACGGAACGCACGCACTAAAACTGAGCTATTTTAAAACGGAGATTCATAATCAACGAGACGGTCACGACATTCAAAACTGCAGTAGTTATGGCATATTTGAGGTAAGAATTAGGCGAATTTGTGTTATATTTTTAGAATAAACAAGCTACAGATCCTTTGGGTGACGATAGGTGGTAACCCCAACCCTACACCTTGAAGTTGTTTGTCTTCACGGCATAGATCAGCATGAAGACAAGATGAGAATGGTCTAGGAAGGTCATCCAGAATTTTTCAGCCTTGCCCAGCTCACCATTTCGGACTTTCTCTTGGTAGATGACATAGTCTCTCACGTACAAGAGAACGGATGGATCTTGTAGAGCAGCAAGAAGATTCTCTTTGTTACACTGCCCAATAAGAGCATCCATTACATCTGCGCCAGATTTGTCATGGGCTGGACTTCGTTGCGTCATGACGCTTCGTGCTATAATTCTGTAACGCGAGAAGGCCTCGTCGCGAGGCTTCCTTGACTTTGTTCAAGTCTCGCGCAACTTTTTGAGACCAAATTGCAATGTCCGCGCATACTTTAAGTCACGCCCATTTTTGTAACGGAATGTCGCCCCAAAACGGGCACAATTTTGTGATTTTGTGTACATTTCCTATAGAAAACAGTGCTCTGTCATGAAAGTCATAAAAACCTGTATTTTTTAAAATTAATCACTTTCATTGATTAGTTTTGTGCTGATTATGGTAGAAAAGTGGTCAGTGACAATTTGCAATGAAAAAATAGAGAAAAAAACAAAAGTTGAAAAACAAGGAAATACATAAGAAATTATGAAATCAATAAAATACATAAGAATTAAAATGATTTTGGAAGTTTTTGTGATGTACAATTGTTAAATATGCTAAAACAGATTTACAGGTCAAAAAATTGACTGTCAATGCTTTTAATTAGGCCAAAATATGATCTTAAACTTGATTTGCTTAATTAATTAATCAAAATTAGAAATTGATATTTCAAAATATCATATGACACAATCTCGTAGATTATGACGTGGGTCTCATGCATACAAAATTTCATCGCGATCGCACCACCGATGGCCGAGATCTGGGGGGGGGGGGGGGCGAATCCATCCCCCCCCCCCCCCCCCTCGGTCTGAGCATAGCCAAAAAAAAGTCTGTTCACCTAGAACAGCCACTTTTTGTTCCTGTTAACATCTTGATTATGTTTGGGTATGTCATGGGGAACCTGAAAATGTAAGTTTCGAGGAGTCCTGGGGGGGGGGATGCACGGTGACCCCCCCCCCCCCCCTCCCGTAGTTACCCTATAAAGAGTTTGTTCGCAAAAACCGATAAGTCCATTTTTTGAAGATTTTGAAGTACGGTCTCTGTCATAAAGTACAAAGTAATACCTTTTAAATGATATATCGGTCACTACATATAAAGGTACATTTTTAAAGTTATGGTCAAAAAAAACAAAATTTTTCTTATTATTCTCTTTATTTTTCTTGACCATTAATCGCAAATATCTCCATTTGGCAAATATGGACTTATCGGTTTTTGCAAACAAACTCTTATGTTCATTTCCATAGTATCTCACCAAGTGCACAAAACGCCGGTCTACACATCTTTTACATAGTCGTAAAACTGTTGCAAATACAACTGTAAAGTTATAAAATGCATCGTATATTTGAAATGATTTTTTTTTGATTTGCTTTAAAAAAAAGGATTTCGTAACCAATCTTCTTTTCTTGCTTCCTGTGTCGTAACCATTTTCTTCCAGCCTGTCTGAACACACCCTGCCGAAATAACGGAACGTGCATTGAGACGATCGATGGGTATGAATGCCAGTGTGAGGTCGGATTCGTCGAAGAATTGCAATACAAGTAAAAGGACACATCATTTGATTTTTAGTTCGGATCCGCTATATCATAGTATGGCGTACGCTCTTTCTCACCCCCATGTCTCCCTCTCCCATCCCCCCCCCCCCCTCTCTTCTCTCTCTCTCTGATATATAAACATATAATCATATGTAACTGTGTGTGTGTGTGTGTGTGTCTGTGTGTAATGTTCGATTAGGCCTTCAAAGAAAAAGAAAAAAACCTTCAACAATAGTGTATGCAGTTACGAATCGTATGACAGTCTTTTACCTGACACACATCTCTTTATTATTTTCATACAGATGTTGATGAATGCATCAGTCAGCCTTGTCAAAACGGTGCGACGTGTATCGACGCAGTGAATCGATATACTTGCGCATGCGTGCGTGGATATGAAGACACCCACTGTGAAACAGGTAAACAGATTAAAGCAAACACAAGTAACAGAAACAACAACAAGCAAACAGTAGTGCAAGTCAAAGACAACTCTCTCTCTCTCTCTACATGCTCTACGCACTTTTTTTTTTTCGAATCATGCCTACCTGTGCACTGTCATCATGTGTGAAATGAGGATTACAGGTGTGGCTGTGTTTTAACGTCCATGAGCCGGTAATGTATATCCGGCCCTGTATAATTGGCGATAATAATGATTTTATAATTCTAAAGATGGTGGCAACCAAGGTTGTTCATTTCGTAACCAATATTTTGCTCATAGGCAAAATTACGCGATTTGAAGATGCTTCAGGTAATATGAAAAATACAGGAAGTTATAAACGGTGTTCTTGGATACAAAAATAAACGCAATATTTTGTTTGATAGGTTTTTGTGTAATGATAAATGTGCAATTGATGAATCAAAAATATGTGATTCTTTTAATGATTTTTTTTTTGTAAATATTGGTTTTATCTGTCTCGTCAATGTGAAGATCCCTTGGTTGAAAGAAGAAATGAACATAAGAAGTATATGAAAGAAAATGATTCAACTGCATTTTTAAACCTACTACAAAAGAAGTTGATAGATATTGTTTGTAGTTTAGCTAATGGTAAAAGTTCTGGGTATGATGGTGTGAAAATTGATTTGGTAAAAAAAAAGTTATTCATATATCTGTTATCCTTTATGTGAAATATTCAACTTGTCTATGGCAATTGGCATTGTACCGAATCAAATGAATTAGCTAAAGTGGTTCCAATATATAAATCTGGACCTGAGGAAGAGATATCAAACTATCGACCAATCTCATATTACCTTTATTTTCAAAAGGTTTTAGAAAAATGGATGTATGATAGATTATCCAAATTTTTAGACACGTGCAATATATTGAATAAGTCTCAGTACGGTTTCCGAACGGGGCACTCCACATCTTCTGCTTTGATTCAGTTTACTCATCGTGTTATTAATGTATTTTTTTTTAATGAAAGTGTTGAAATAAAGAACTGAACTAAACTGATTAAAGTCCTTCCCAGCAGGTGCGTTTATCGATTGTTTGCATGGGTGAGAGATGGGTGAATTAATTTTGTTGCGTCCAATCTAGAGGTCAGAGAACGTTCTAAATGTAACCATGGCATGGCATTTGCCAATTTGATGTTGAGACAATGTTACAAATTCACCAGGAGATCTGGTCAAGGGCTTCGCATAGTAGTTCGAAAGTCTTCCTAACAATTTCGTACTGGTTGTTGTGCCAGGGAATTTATCAAATCGCTGTAGTGAACTTTTTCCCCCCTCCGTCGGTAAGCAAGTAAGGATGCAGTGAAAGTGATATTTAGTGTCTCAACTTCGACATGTTTTTTTTTTCTCTGCCGTTCAGTTTAGTTCAGTTTAGTTTCATTTATTTTCCATCCGACATCCAACGAAAAAAAAAGAAATACAAAGTATGCATTACACCATCATATTATGTGATAAATTTGAAAAAGAAAATTCATATCGCAATGTGAATATGTGAATGTGAATTTGTCGATAAACAACATCATTATAAACAGTAATCATTAAGTAAAAAAAAAAATAACAAGTTCAGACTAATATTACGATGTTACAACCTGATGCAGGCACTACGCTGAGCCGTGGGTACCCAACAAATGAATGAATGAAAGTGTCATTTTACGGGACTTTGAGCTTAATTTGTATTGTTTGTATCCTATGTCAGGGGAGAAAAAAAAAATATTTTGTGTTACTCCTATGATTCCTGTTGACGATCTCCTATCATGTGGTAGGAAAGGATGTAATTTGACGTTTATGCCCTGGAAGGGCTATACGCAAATGATTATTGTGATTCTTGATTTGAAATATTTAGTCTAAATGTTACGACTATCATTTTCTCCGTAAAAATGCAAACGTCAGTCGATAGATCTGAACATTTTAAATACAATGTATTTTGGTCAAATAACGTGTCAATTTTGGGTGTTTTTTTTTTTATCATAGTCAAGATCTTTTTTAAGGTGACTGTACCGACGCTCAAGTTAAGAGAACGAGCAAGTCTTCTCTCTCTCTCTCTATCTATTTATCTTTTTTTTTCTTTTTTCTTTTTTTAGTGAGAGATAGATAGATAGATAGAGAGAGAGAGAGAGATAATGGGGCGGAGTTCAGTGGGCGCAGAAAATAGGTGAAAATGAAATCATTAATGCATGCTACATGTACTGGTCGCCAAGTACTTCCAGAATCTATTATTTGAATAGGCCCTACACGTATACTGACTCATATTCTCCTCAGTGATGGTTGGCGGTGATTCCTTTTCTATGTCCAGTATCCGTTTTTGCCAATGCACTTGCTATCACATCAATTTGTATAGCCGTATTTTGATATATCGTGTGAGATCTTTCCCCCTTTTATACGACTCCCAGCTTTGATATTACCGTCTCTCATTTTACAAAGTCCATTGATGTTGCATAATGTTTTGATCTGGTGTGAATTTTGTAGGGTCGCCAGTTTTTGACATGGCATGGGAGGCGCTGGTCTAGGACAATAAGTTTGCCTTTTTTTCGCCACCATTTTTAGTTTTATTTTTGTATCTTTTGATGAAATTCTAAAATGAATAATGATGATAATCAGTATAATGATTATGACGTCAAACTTTAGTAATTGTTGGTGATTTCTTTTTTATTATAACTTATTCATAGCTATTATGGTGACACTGCAATATTCATATTACTTTCAGAAATTTGGGAGTGTGCCAGCAACCCGTGTCAACATGAAGGAACTTGTCATGAAGCCATTAACATGTATACATGTACGTGTCTACCTGGATATGAGGGGTTACAGTGCCAAACAGGTAAGAATTTTATTAAATCTTACCCCCACTGGCGGGAAAATCTTAACAAAAAGGGAAAAAAATGCTGGTGCATCATACAACAAGACATACATACTTAATTATATCTTTTAATGTTAAAGAGAATTCCAGACCGGTAAAGTGGCAGTCGGAAAAAGAAAGAATACAATTTTGCAAACACAACAAAGAAATGTTCATTAAAAAAAACAAACAAACAAACAAAAAACAAACAGATATCGGTGAAAAATGATTGAGTGTATGATTTTATGAAGTTTAGTTGTTAGTTTTTGCTGTTGTTTTTTTTTCACGAGAGCAGTTTTTGAGCAAAAAAAAAATACTACATTGGTAATATCATCACCTCAGAATTTGTCATATTTAGTTTGTGCGTGAAATCTTTAAATTTTTATTCATTTGTGGTAAAGCACAAAAATTGATTTTTCGTCGTTCATTTGGAAAACTTTGAGATGGTGACATCATAAGCTCCTCATTTGCATATTCATATCAACTGCCTTAGAGCTATTTTGCAAAAATCCGCTAAACCTTGAATGTCATATCACATCCGATTTTGATCTCTTTCTTTCTTTCTTTCTTTCTTTTTTTTTTTGTTGTTGCTGTTGTGCTTATTTTTTTTTTTCAAACCCAACTGTAACCGGCCTTGAATTCTTCTTTACAAGCATCAGTGTGATCCTGTATCGGTTCAAGAGAATCACAGAATAGTGAACGTGCAACAAAACCTGTAAAGCCAGTTGCCGTTCTATACAATCACGATGTTATCGGCAGAGATTCTGTATTGAATTCTGCTAGACACTGTTTATTGCAGAATAGTCAATAGTGGCACATCTCCGACAGTCACAATATTCCCGGGCGTACACTTTTCCGTAATGATACGAGGCAAAGAGTGTAGCTATCTCAAGGAAAACCAGTAAGATAATAATTATCATAACTGTATTTGCAACGGTTTTGTGACTCTGCCGAAGATATGTAAAATCAGTATTTTGCGCAAGTCATTTAAAACAACTAGATATTTTCAATATCATTATCTTGTATCATGAAATGTATCTCTTTGAATCATTTGATTTTTCGATGCTTTGAATGTATTTTCACAATTATGTTCTTTCTTTGTATTGTGTATTTTTAATTTTATACGTACAACGCTGTATAAAACTCCTCCGTGTTTCCAGTGGCACAGGTGAGATTGATTACACTTCCGTGTGCAAATTTTAGCACGTTGCTTTTGTCGCTCATTTCTAAGTACATGATCTCAGACAATATATTTAAGTGTTGTTCAACACAAATGTCCTAAACTTGTTGCCTTGTTCTGTCTGTCTCACTCTACAGATACAGACGAGTGTGCGAGCAACCCGTGTCAAAATGGCGGGTCGTGTTCTGACGAGATCAATCGGTACTTATGCACATGTGTCTCTGGTTTCCGAGGAACGAACTGTGAGATAGGTAATTACCTAAAATATATTTGAGCTTCTATTTAGTCGAGCACTTCCAGCCACTACAGTTAATTAACATGAATATAATATCAAAGTTCATTGCAGAAAATTTTGAGGGGAGAACAAGAACAGCCTGATAACGTTTTTTTTTTTTTTTTTCCGTTATGGCATTGTAACGTATGCAAAGTAGGCCTATATAAAATATATTCAAATGTTTTTTTCTACAGAGCATTTGCATTATTAATTCCAATCTGGTTTCCAAAAAAGATGTCACATAATCATCTTTCGACTTTTTTTTTTTTTTTTTTGCAGTGACTCTGATGTAACGTGTGCGTTTAAAGAAATGCTATAGTTTGTGTCTAGGTGGGGTTTCAGGTTTCCGACTTTTTGTGAGAAAATAAGAGACTTCGTCAATTAAATATGAAAAGCATTCATTTCTAAAAAGGCATTCAAAGTGTATTTGATGAAAACTGGTTCTGATATGGCTGAGATATCCAAAAACAAAGATGTCCCTGTAAATGGTGGGACCTACCTTTTATAAGAATCGCTTCTGTTTACTTTTTTATATCTCTGCCATTTCAAAACCGATTTTTATCAAATAAACGTTGAATTCCTTTTATAATTGTTTACTCTTTAGCATTTCATAAGCGCCTTCTAATCATCTCGTAAAAAGTTAAGATCGGAATAGCTCCATCTGAACCATAATTATGCCTTTAGCTCGTGTGTTTTAATCGCAAGAGGAGCACGATGGGTATTTCGGATTCGGAAAATTATAAGCTAATGTATCCAGTATCTGATACCTAATTATATATTGAAAGTGAAGTAATCTGATGGGTATAGAGGAAGAAAACGCATTCCTGCCATCTTTACTTGCAATATTGATATTGACATTCTGATAAGGTTACACGACTAATGGCATATTCGATCAACCTCTCTCCATCATCATTAATTCTCCTACATACACACTTGCTGCGTTATCATGCTCTATGCTCTGTAATGCTCAGTTAGTCAATTATCCGTGCACTTACATTAAGAGAGAGAGCTGCGGCAGCAAGGGTTAGACTCATTACGATCCCAAACATATCGACCTTGTACACCCCAAACACACACAGATACACTATAATCATACAAACAAACAAACAAAAAACACACACACATACACATATCAGATTTCTTCTCTCTCTCTTTCTTCCTCTCGATCACTTTTTGTTTCTCTTTCAAGCACACCCATCATGCCTGCATGATATATCGCAATACACAACGTAAGAGATGGTTAGGACATACCATTATGTGCATCTATAAAAATGAATGAGTTCTGTTTAAGCACATTAATTTGTATCGTATGAACTCACATGTATATATATATATATATATATATATATATATACATGTATATTATACATTATATGTTCATATTAATGTAATTTCAATTATATATACTTATTATAACATTAATTTATATTATATATATTCATATGCATCTGTATTGTATATATTATTGTTATACATTATATTTTCATATTGATATAATTTTGAAGAGTTTAATCGCAGAACGGGTTAAATTCATCCTTCTCAGTTTGAGATAATTTGAGATATTTGAGATAAAATCTGTGGTTAAATGATAAGAAAATTATTAGAATAGAATATAAGATTTTTTCATTGTAATTTCAAAAGCGTTCCTCGTTATGCAAAAGTGAGATTCTGTTTTCACCTAGAATGTCTGATGACAGATTTATTTCCCAATGACTGAGAGTGGCTCTTTTGTTATCAAAATCTTAAGAATTATATATATATATATATATATATATATATATATATATATATATGTGTGTGTGTGTGTGTGTGTGTGTGTAATTCATCTCTGTAGACTGAAAACATGAAGTAGCCTTATCTGTTTTTCCTTTCTCTCTGCAGAAGTGAACGAGTGCGACAGCAACCCATGCCAAAATGTTGGCGTTTGCACTGATGGTTTCAATTCATTCACGTGCTCATGCGCAGCGGGATTCGAAGGAACAACATGTGACACGAGTATGACCAATCTGCTTTTGTGAACGTGCAGTGTTGCGTGAAACAGTGAAAGTTTCCCTTTATTCTTGTTGACCACTTCTATAAGTGCAAGTGCCTAAATGTAACTGAAGATGATGATACAGATACACATGTGTGTAATTTAGTATGGTCAGTTATTACAGTGAAAAAGTTTAAATTCATACGACTAGTTGGGTCTTGTTCTCCACGCTTATGAGGTTCACAAGTCAATAAACTATTTTCCCAGTGGCATTATCGAGATTATAATCCAACATATTCATTGGAGTCATGGAAGCATTCTTAACATTAGAGTGGCCCCACCAAGTAAGGTGGGCAACGAAACCCCGAGATTATTATTTTTTTTTCTATTTTTTTTGCTGAATCGGTAGGGTCAGTGGGAGTGAGGGCAGGAAAGTGAAAAATCGTAGTGTTGATCACACCTTTTAAACAGGAATTTTCAGGAAAGTCTACCACGTTTGTCAAAGCATATTCCATGGCATCTTTTAGTCTTAAATAATGATGTAGACATCGGCATGCTTCTTTCTTGAATTTCATGTTTTCATTTGATGTTTTGTAGCAGATTGAGATGAAGTTGAATATAGAAATGCTTACATAGACACCAAAAGTTTGATGATTACGACAACAACATCATAAAATTCTTTGATTTCAAAGTGTAAGGAATAGCGTTTATAAGAACATATGAAAGAGGAAAGAAAATATAATATAAATATGATATAATAAATATTATATATATATATATGTATATATATATATATATATTTATATGATATATAAATATAAAATAAAATCTAAAAAAAGAAGATATACAAGGATAAATGGTAATTACGTTCGTTAAAGATTAGAAAAAATCACCGTAACTATTCGACCAGACACACAGGAGAATTACATGCAAGTACATTTGCTTGCACGGTTGATAATATATAGTACATGTAACACATTTTTTTTAGTTCATTTTCAGTTGATACACTAAAATGAACTAAAAATGTGTTATATGTCTATTTTTGTTCGAAACGTGATCTGTTCTTTCGTCATTTAGATTTGTGTTTTTGTCACTGCCTTGTCTTTGCACTTTAGTCGTGCTGTAATGGCTTCTTGACTTTCTGATTCATTTATTCAATTTTTTTTACTTTTTAACAATAGTATATGAAACCGTAATGACATTGTGAAAATTACAAAGATTTGTTTCCCCTACGCTGCCTCGAGATTATTATGCTTTCATCATGTGCTTTGCAACGTATCAACCTGGCCAAGATCTCTAGATTAGTTTGTGGCTTAGGTGAAAACATTTTTGCAGTGCTTGTAATGTTCATTATTCGATGCTGCTTTTTCTGTCTTATGAATGAACACACGAATGCCAATCCTACCGATCTACACCATGAGATTTCATTCTAGAGTTTCATACTAATATAGTATTACGTAATTTATGATATACTGTTTCCTTTGGTGTAGAAGGCAAAACATGAATTAATGATAAATGCTTTCCTTTGCAAGTGCAGAGTGTTTTCGCATAACGGGAACAATGTCAATGGCTAAAGGTCACTGAGCAAGTTGAAACGCACACATTAAACCATCCTAATATCACCTGAGGAGTGTGAAGATCTATTGGAGTCTGGCATAGCATTCATTCCTCTTTTTTGTCCAGTTTGCAGGTCTTTTTGTATATTTTCTTCTTTAAACTTTGCGTGTGCATGCAGACTCCAACGAGTGTTCCAGTGGTCCGTGTCAGAATGGCGGGAACTGTGCCGATGGCGTCAATGGATACACATGCTCATGTGCCCCTGGATATGTCGGAATCCATTGCGAAACAAGTAGAGCTTTCGTCAAGCGACAATGCATATAATATAGGTTTTCCCGCCCAATTTCATAAGATTTGAATTAATGAAAAGGCATTCAAATTCAAGCGATTTTGGTCACTGCTCTACTCTCACGGTTCATTTCAATTCTTTGAGTATTCAATTTCATTTTATGTCATTCCTTTTAGATTTTCATTTCATTCAATTTAGAGAGAAATTCATTCAATTTAACGGCTTAAAAATGGCATTCAATTTTGCGCAGAATGATATACCGTACGTTCAAATTTGTGCCAAATAACCAGTTTCAATTTCATTTATAGGAACGCAACTTCGCACTTTGAACGTTCGAGTTCGGTCAACATACACAACTTCTATAACGGGCCTTATTTCACTGTCATACGATTAGATGATACAATTTCATTTTCATTTCAAAGTCTCATTTAATTATCATTGCATTGGATGTATTTCTTTCCTGTCAACCTTTCTGTCACTTTCAATTCATCCGTAACAGTATGGATGTGACATTTAGGAAATAACATCCCAAAATATCTTAGGGGTCGTATACGTCCAAATCCATATTGATCCATTTTTTCTCCATTTCTTAGTTCCCAGAGTCAATATCATAAGTTGCCGCAATCGGATCAGCTGTAGATAGACCTATTTCACCAAAGGGTTATATCGCCAGTTTTGCTGGTTGTCAAGGTCGTGCTTCATCCAATAATTCTGTCTGTATTCGAGATGTTCACGCATACTCTGTAATGTAGCAGCGGCTAAAACCGTGTATGAAAGTGTAAATGTATGTGTTTGAAAGTGGAGTTATACGAGTTCTTAGCTAGTATGAGTAAAAAACCACAAGTAAAGGTATATCAAATTTGCATATTCAAACAGCTGAGTGATTACTAAGAATAAAAGCAACAACGAAAAAGACTGCCCATTCCTTGTAGTTTGCTTTATCATACATTTGAATTCCTTAACGTTCTCCACGGGGCGGTGCCGATGAGAATTTGAATGCGTTGCACTTGCATTTTTAATTTGAATGCCTTTTTTACACCCTTGTGTGAGAAACTCATAAAATCGCATGCTGAAGGAATCAAACTGAATGAACTAGTTACCTTTTTGAACGTCGATCTCCGTGATCATTCAAATTCACTCGAACTTGAATAACCGCATCATTGAATCGAATGCAAATCTGATGAAATTGGGCGGGAAAACCTAAATTATATAAAAATGTATATATATATATATATATATATATATATATATATATATATATATATATTGATATATTATATATATATTATATATATATATATATATATATAAGAAGAAGGAGTCTCGAATACGCCATTTTTGTATTCCAACAAGAAGTTTTTTTTTTTTGTTTTTTGTTTTTTAATTCACAAAATTTTCGGCCCGCCTCGGGCCTTCGACAGTGTATACAATGTATATACTCTTCTTCTTCATTGTATACACTGACGAAGGCCCGAGGCCTTGTATACAAGATTGCAAGTGCCAGAATTACCAGGAGAAAGCAGTGTGGACATTATGTTCACCAGAGTTATCACGCCTAAAATTCTTCTTCGTTGTCATTCTAATGTTACACTGCTTTGATAAAATGCCAGTTGTAATCCGCTTCAATCACCCACATTAACATCCAATTTGTTGAATTCACAGACAACAACGAGTGTGCAAGCAACCCCTGTCAGCACGGTGGAGCTTGTACAGACCACGTGAACTACTATTCGTGCTCATGCCAAGCTGGCGTGGATGGTACGAACTGTGAGACAGGTTAGTGAAGCCTATTGTTTATCATAACTGTACGTCAGGTCGGGAGACATAATGTAGGTGGGGCTGCTTTCTCTTGCACAGCTGGCTTCACAATTCAATTCAATTCAAGTCAAATGAATTTATTGGGAATTTCTGCATTGAACATATATTACAAATGAAATACAGTCATTTCTTTTTATATTAGAGACAATAAAACATACAGTGTTTGCATCCGAACACAACTGAGATATACGTGTACAGATTGAAGAAAATAATAAGAGAACGCGTCAACTGGGAACCACTCGGGATATAGTGAATCAAATGATCTGACTGAATTATGGCGCATGTACTGGGTGTGTGGATGCAGAAGACTGTCGTCAAATAAGCATACAGTCTGAAGATACGACAGTCTTAAAAGAGAAGAAAAAAGGAAAATGGGCAAAACATACATCATGATACTTATCGAAAAATTGTTTAGACACTATCATGTACAGAGAATGAGGTGAGTGAGGTGAGTGCTGGTGCAAGTGAATGAGCCCATCAGGCGCGCGGTATACTAGCTGCCTTTTAAGATAACCAAACTTGAATATGTTTATTGAATAGTTTGATGTAAGGAGATTGGGGCGGGGAGGTATCAAAACATTAAAATCATTCTGTTTTATTTTTGGTTACAATAGTCAGATATCCAGCTAACCCCCATAATTTGATTTAATGTGCTTTTTCATGTTTGCTTTAAAAGAAAAAGTGACGTGCATGCTTTAATTTCATATATTCATATATCCGGTCCGTGGTGTCGAATAGATCTATAAGCGACAAGTAGCTTCACGCTATTCAAATGAATGTCATAGCAATGACGAGTAGGATAAGAGTGTACTTTACTATTTGAAATGAAAGCATCATGGAAGAACAGTAGTAAATTGTTAATGTATTTGAACATAAAAATAGCGCATTGATAAAACGTTAATGAAAATCATTTACTTTTAATATTTTCAGTTGTTTAAATGGAGGATCAGTATGGGCTAGATAAGTGAATGTTTACAAATTCGGACGGCTTTTTTCTGCAAATGAAATAACAAACCAGTTTTGGATTTATTACAGTTGCCCCATACAATATTATGATAATTGATATGCGGTAAAACGAAAGAATTGTACAAAATTAGTAAAAGAACGTTATTTGTAAAAATTCGGTTTCAACTTGTAAAGTATACCAATCGCTTTTGAAATCGAAGTACATATTCTTTTTTTAATATGTTCATTCCAAGTCAAAGTTGAATCCAGAATAACACCTAAGAACTTGGTGGATTTTTTTTTCACTAATAAGTACTCTATCAATAAAAATATCTATTTTGTGATTGATACGACAACTTATTGCACGTGAACCATGAACCACAGAGATACCCTTCACTGTAGATGACAGGTATTTTTTTTTTTGGGGGGGGGTTGTTGATGAATGGTATGTTTTTTACACATACGCCGTCCATGTCAGATACCCTTAAATGCTCAGTGATCAAGAAGGAAAATGTATCGAAACATCTTTGTCAGAGATGTATAAAGCTCTCGGCGGAATTCTAATCGGGATATTCAATGCCTAGACCATTATTTCGTTAATTTCGTTACACTGTTTCCCGTTATGAGCAGCCAAATGGATGTAATAGTCCCGATTAAGCACCGGGCATGCTAGGGGAAGAGCAGAATTCCTTCACGGCAATTATTGACCTTTGTAATAACTCTTTTCATTTATATTTTTTAGCTCACATGGGGAGCATTTCATGAAGCATTTTGTCCGACAAAGTTGTCGGACAAATTTGCTCTCAGCCAATCAGATGCAAGGATTTTAGTAGCTTGTAACAGTTTGTCAGAAAAATATCCGACCAAAACGCTTCATGAAATGCAACCCCCCCCCCCCCTCCCACTCCCCCCTCCCCCCGTTGCGATCGCTCTTCGTCCGGCGTCCGGCGTGCGTCGTGGTAGAGGGGCCCTAATGGGGCCTAAATTGTACATTTTCATCTTCTCCTTGAGAACCCCATTACCGATTTTCACCAAACTTGGCAGGTAGCATCCCGAGGGGGATAGTATCTCAATTCCTTCAAATGGGTACCATGCCCCACCTGGGAAGCCCCCAGCCCCCCCCCCCCCAGAAAAAAGGAATCTTGAACAATCTTCTTCTCTAGAACCAAAAATGAAAGAGCTATTAATACTATGAGTTAGTACACTGATTATTGTAGTTTCAAGTTTGTTCATGGCAAATTCAAGGGTGCCCCCCCCCCCTTGGGACCAAGGGGAGTGGGGTGGGATGGGTCCAAATGCCGACATAAATTGTACATTTTAATCTTCTTCTTGAAAACCCCTTCAATGAATGAACCCTCGAATCCCCCCCCCCCCCCGTAGATCTGTCACTGCTGCCCCCGCACCAAGTTTCCCATGTTCTCAGGTGAGAGTCTGCAAGAATGCATGCGGAAGGTGAACTTGCGATACTCAGGTGAGCGCGAGACCCCCGGGTCTCTTGTGCTTTCATTGAAACCCACCAAATCTCTGTGCAACCGTGATGACGGCTATACGAATAATGTGAGAGTACAATCAGTCACATTATGTTACGTGTCGTAATGCCAAACATATTTCTCGAAACTCTGGAACAATAAGGAGTCATTTACATGGAAGCACCTACCTCCGATCTATGTTATTCTCCTTAAAGTTTCAAGTGTGACAATACGTCTGGCGGCTGGGTCTAGCGTCCTCAACGGCCGCCTGGAGGTCTATTGGAATGGCGCCTGGGGCACCGTGTGCGACGACTCCTTCGACGGCAACGACGCTGCCGTGGTATGTCGACAGCTGGGCTTCACTAATTACAGCACCTACGGCTTTGTTTCCGCTGGGACGGGCGACATAGTCATGGACGATCTCGCCTGCACAGGATCGGAGAGCAACCTCGCTCAGTGTGGCCACGCGGGGTACCTCGTCGAAAACTGCAGACACACGGAGGACATAGCGGTCACTTGCGCAAGTAAGCCTTTATGTACTCGTATTAGTTTATGATATTTCAGCGCGACTGTGGTCTGTATCGCTCTGCGACATTGTGGCAATTCATGTGCAATAAGATGGAGAGAAGCTGTAGTAGAAAGAGAGAGAGAGTAGTAAAGTCTAATGATTCGTCCCTCTGATTTCCAAGAGAAGGAGAGGTAGAGAGAAAGGGGGAAGGGTAGGGAAGTTGTTCGAACAGTGTTGTCCTTTAGAAAAGTGAATAATATTCACGCCAGGCATTTAAATCTATATTGTGGGATTGCAGAAAAAAAAACTATTATCTCAATCAATTCGCTTCTTACATGTGTTCCAGAAGAAGAAATTTTGTCCTGCATATTTTTGTTATGTACTCATTCTAACATACATGTATTTGCATAATTGATGTCTTTGCAACTATTGAATCATTGACAAGAAAGGTTTGTAAGTTTTTTTTTTTCTTTGTATCCCATTTGTATGGAATAATTGAAACTTTTGAATCGCCAATATTTGCCTTATACGAATAATGTAACACCAACATCATTCCAAAAAGCCTTTAATGTGGCATCCATCTTATGTTTCAATATTTCTCTTGATTGACTTCAATCTTAATTATAAGCAAACTTGGAAGCCGGGTAAGGGAAGCTTCCTATAAACATGCAGAAAGCGCGTGTTATTTTATACGTGAATGCGATAAGCTTATAATATCGTTCTTCTCTCTCTTGAACGACCAGGTACTCAAATCCGGCTTACCTCTGGCTCCTACGGAAGGGTGGAGATATACTACCAAGGCGCTTGGGGCACGGTGTGCGACGATTTATGGGACAACAACGACGCGGCCGTGGTGTGCCGAATGCTGGGTTACAGCGGGGGCACGGCGAATGCTTCCTATGGGGCCGGCAACTCGTCGCAAACCATCGTGCTCGACAATGTCGAGTGCAACGGCACTGAAATCGACATCGGAGCTTGCAGTCACAATGCCTATCTCGATGAGGACTGCGAACATAACCAAGATGCCGGGGTCTCTTGCTGAATTCTTAGTCTATCTCCTTGCTATGTACATTCTTGTTTACCTCATTTGTTTTTGTTGTTCATGCTTTTGCATTTTTTATTCTTTGCTGTGACATTGTACTCAAGAACAGGCCTATTTTCTTTTCCTCATCTCTGCTGCCCTGAAGAATTTAAAAAAGGGGAATACTGCTTTATGTTGTCTCTCCACCATTAACTGTCTTTTTTTCTTTCCTTTTGCTCTTAAATGTACATTGCATTAGGCTGAAACAATAGCTCTATGACGGTATACGAAAGTGCAATGGCGTTAAAATTGCAGTTTAGTTTTTATTCAAATTATCTTTTTGCCTTTTGATGAGATAAATTTCAATGCGCAAACATGGCTGAACACCTTATTCCATATTATGACAATACGACAACCTAGAAATACGTTTGTATTATTACTATTTGAATGACTCCTTCCTGCTAACAAATCCTTTTTACAATGTTAAAGGCATAATATACCATTTGCAGATGAAACAAAAACCCAGCTTTAGTGCTTCTCAATACTTCTGTGTTCGTTAGCAACGTGAGTTAGGGATAGAAACAACCACTGTAAAAATTTGAATCGGTATGATTAATGTTAAGTATTGTTAAATATACAAAATGTGAACAATAGTTTCAATGAAAATGTTTCTATAATAGACTAAACCGTCTACAGTTATGGTTTATGGAGAAACATACTGATATCTCCTTATATCTTAGTCTTTATTGCAAAATTTTTACATGGTAGGATGTTTTGTGATACAACTGACCTACACACATGCAACAAATGTGATATCTCGAACGTTTATATATATATATATATATATATATATATATATATATATATATATATATCACTGCTCCCAAGGGTGAACTGTACCTTTAAAAGAGCAAGGTGATAATTATTAACAAAACTGTTAAAGCGACGAGTCCTGATACAGCAGCAACTCGAGCTCTTAGGCGTTACTGTATATCTTTGATGTACATGTGTACTTTAGCATTGATGCAGATGATGACGACGGGTTTATTACCTCCGCCAAGGAAGGAGGAGGTTAAGTGATCATCGGCGTTGGTTTGTCTGTTTGCGTAATAAGATGAGAACGGATTTGAATGAAAACTGCAGGAAAATTCGATAAATACACATGGAATAAATGATTAAGTTTCAGTAGTAATCTGTGAATTTTATGGTTTTTATTGCATTTATCTATATTGTTTTTGCAGATAGAGTCTATGAACATGGGAGTTCAAGCTGCGAGCATTTGAGATTTGCATATTATATAACGCCTGAAGAGGTCCTTGTCATTTGATTGGTTGTTTGACATTGATCATTTGGCCCATTTGACTATGACGTCATCATCCGTGCAATTGTGGCTCCATTTTAATACCGTGGAATTTTGGATCCATACGATTTGCTCCATTGCACGCTGTATCACCCCTAAATGTAATATCAACGCTAAATGTAATATCGACCCTAAATGTAATACAACTTTAACCCTAAATGTAATAACAATCCTAAATGTAATACATTTTAACGCTAAATGTAATAATCGAATCAACCCTAAATGTAATACATTTTAACTCTAAATGTAATAACCGGAGACAACCCTAAATGTAATATTGACCCTAAATGTAATAATTTTTAACCTTAAATGTAATATCGACCGTAAATGTAATATATGTCAACCCTAAATGTAATATCGACCCTAAATGTAATATCGACCCTAAATGTAATACATCTTAACCCTAAATGTAATATCGACCCT
Organism: Diadema setosum; assembly: GCF_964275005.1. Taxonomy (NCBI): domain Eukaryota; kingdom Metazoa; phylum Echinodermata; class Echinoidea; order Diadematoida; family Diadematidae; genus Diadema; species Diadema setosum. The sequence continues at coordinate 19,506,636 of NC_092696.1, read as the reverse complement.
AAATGTAATACACCTTAACCCTAAATGTGATAACAACCCTAAATGTAATACATTTCAACCCTAAATGTAATATCGACCCTAAATGTAATACATGTGAACGCTAAATGTAACATCGACCCTAAATGTAATACATCTTAACGCTAAATGTAATAACAACCCTAAATGTAATACATTTTAACGCTAAATGTAATAACAATCCTAAATGTAATTCATGTCAACCCTATAAATGTGATACATCTTGACGCTTAATGTAATTACCACCCTAAATGTAAAAACCTCATTATAGAGAGTGTAACCAACGCAGAATATCGGGCAAAAGGTCAGGGGGTATATGAAGGGGATATGACGCAACTTTTTACAGCACTCTTGAAAGAACAGCAATAGTTGCTTAGATTTGTTTTTGTTGTTTACCCAGGTAAAGATCACACAGTCTTATTAATTCCTTTGTTTGCTGCAAAGTTAATTAGGTACATTTGACATAGTTTTTCTTTTTAATCTATACCTTTATCATACAATCACATAAACATTTTGTATTCCAATCTTCATTCAGTGTTCAAGTTAGTTTAAAGTTTTGATGAAAAAAGAAAAAAAAATGGGCAAAAATTCTCTGCAAGGAAATTCTGAATATAAATAATATTGCAAGAAAAAGAAATATACCTACTCATGAAACGGGATGATAGAGCGAGTAGATTGAGAAAATTAGAAATTAGAAAGATTTAGAAAGATTTCGCAAATTCTTTACGAACCATCATTATCTGATATGTAATGTTTCAATGACGAAATAGCTGTCACACATTGACATGGCAGCAAATCACTGTCCGAAATATTAGCCTCATGACATTGTTCACCGGTACTCCTGGTAATCAGTACTATACTTAGTGACACGAAACTGGGACAAATGGTCGTGGGGAGGGTACACGAAATAAATCTAAAAATGCCAGTAAAGCAAAAAGAAATAGATGGGTTTTTTTATCTTCTTTGAGTCACCATTTGTATAGACTTTTCTATGATATGTAAATGTATGAGTAAGGCAAACTGACTTAACTTTTGCCCATTTTTTTTCTTTTTCAACAAAACTCTAAGCAATAATGAACACTGAATAAAGATTGGAATACAAAATGTTTATGTGATAGTATGATATTTAAGAACTATGTCACATGGACCTAATTAACTTTGCAGCAAACAATAGATTTAATATGACTGTGTGATTTTTACCTGGGTAGACAACAAAAACAAGTCTAAGCAACTATTGCCGTTCTTTCAAGAGTGCGAGAGAAAATTGCGCCATAATTATCTCCTTCGTATACCCCCTGACATTTTGCCCGATATTCTGCATTGCTTACCCTCTCTTTAATCAGGTGTATTGCATTTAAGGTCGTAATTACATTAAGCGTTGAATGTATTATATTTAATAGGGTGGACATGAATTACATTAAGTATTTTTATTACATTTAGCGTTAAAATGTATTACATTTAGGGTTGTTATTACATTTAGCGTTAAGATGTATTACATTTAGGGTCGATGTTACATTTAGCGTTGACATGTATTACATTTAGGGTCGATATTACATTTAGGGTTGAAATGTATTACATTTAGGGTTGTTATTGCATTTAGGGTTAAGGTGTATTACATTTAGGGTCGTTATTGCATTTAGGGTTAAGGTGTATTACATTTAGGGTCGATATTACATTTAGGGTTAAAAAGTATTACATTTAGGGTTAAGATGTATTACATTTAGGGTCGATATTACATTTAGGGTTAAAAAGTATTACATTTAGGGTCGATATTACATTTAGGGTTGACATGTATTACATTTAGGGTCGATATTACATTTAGGGTTAAAAAGTATTACATTTAGGGTCGATATTACATTTAGGGTTGACATGTATTACATTTAGGGTCGATATTACATTTAGGGTTGACATGTATTACATTTAGGGTTGTCTCCGGTTATTACATTTAGGGTTAAAATGTATTACATTTAGGGTTGACTCGATTATTACATTTAGCGTTAAAATGTATTACATTTAGGGTTGTTATTACATTTAGGGTTAAGGTGTATTACATTTAGGGTCGATATTACATTTAGCGTTGATATTACATTTAGGGGTGATACACACGCTCGCTGAGAGCCCGGCACACTACGCGTGCGTTTGCAGTGTGTGTATGCGACAGCGCGCTAGCGTAAAGAGCTTAGTGAGCACTCTCGCGATCACAGATTCTCTCTTGTTTCTAAATTAATGAAACATCAAATGACAAGGGTCTAGGCCTATTTTAGGCGTTATATAAAACAAATAATAAATGTTCTTCATTCGTGCAATGGACAAAATATTCCATTCCGTGAAAGATGAAATGGTTGATCCAATCAACTCGGCTGCGCCTCGTTGAATGGATCATTTCATCTTTCACCTCATGAAATATTCTGTCCATTGCACTCATAAACATTCATGATTAAACGCGCTATGCTCGAGCGAGGCGCCGCGTGGTAACTGGAAACTAATGATGGAAACACAAGGCTTCTATATCAGGAAATTTTGCGATTTTTAGCATGCGTGTATAATAATGGATGGAAATGAGCTGTTTGGCGGGAGGTCTGCGCTCTACGAGTGCTTTTCTGGTTAAATATTTCGTCTTGTGAATGAAGCCTGAGGGCATTGGACTTAGAGCCTATGATAGTTGCCATGTTCCTTTGTCATCGGAATACCTACAAAGGAAGAAAGAGCCTCCCCTACTTAAACTGTGCTTTTACAGACCTATGTCTGCCCAGGTTTACAGATTTTACACCAGCCTCAACAAATCAGAAACATGTCTTCTTCTGAATTGTAGGTCTGTTCGAAAACGACTGGCCTGGTAATCAATCCGTGAATTTTATTTTCATTTTCCCATGGTTTAGTTTATTCTGATACTAGCTCAGTTTGCTATCATTAAAGTATTTTGTATGAGAATAAACAGAATGTTGCAGGTGGACAATGTTCACACGATCATACCACGTATTACGATTCAAAGTGTTAACTGTTTATTCTTTATAGAGATCTAACGATTTAATCAGAATATTTTATCACGTTTTTCATTAATTCACAATGCACGAAGACATTATTGCACGTTTTCAAAAAACGCTTCTCTACTCTGTAATGTATACTAGTAGAAAGAAAGAACGATGAAGATTATGATACAATGTATCTGCAGAGGATAAGATCAACAATTTCATTAGTTTTCACATCGATTATTGTAACAATACTAATGAAAATATTGAAGAATGAAATAATAAAAAACTATATTCTCGATGTTTTTTATTGATATTTGTCATCCCATATTCCACATCTCATATGGTTTACATTCCATGTGCTATTAAGAGATTGGGATTTGCAACACAAATTTTGAGATGGAAAGAATTAAACACCTAAGCAAATAGAGGTTGGAACAATTCCTTAATCCCATTGTTTGTTTGATCAAAAAAGGAAAATAATAATAAATGAGGTTCGTTATTCCGAAAGTTCGTAGTTCCGAAGGTTCCCTAGCACGCATCTTCTTTACATTTTGGATTAACAAACCCAATTTCATCTGCGGATTAACGAATCTCTAGGTATACAAAACTTGTGTGTTTTGGAAGAACGAGACCTACTGAAAAACCCTGAATATCACTCAATACCTAACTGTACGTGAAAATATTAGCAAAGTCACTGTAAACGGAGAAAAAACACCATCTTGGAGAAGAAAATTTCACACTCCTGCCATCAAAAGGCAAGCTGCGGACATTTGACACATTTTGTTTTACACGTATATACATATTGTACATATATAATATATTACATATACATATAATATGTGTTTATATACCTGTGAATAATTATCTATTTCATCCATTTATTTATATTCTATAATGAACAATAAGACAAACGAGAGCGCCAAGAAGTAGCTTTGAATCACTTTGGCTACCTAACAAGTTTAATATAGACCTTTGAGACAGACGGAGATGTAAGATTATTACACCGCTAAGTCTAAAACTATTTTGAAATCATCTTTTCTTTAAAATTCACAAGATATAGTAATTCACGCCATATAGTAATTGAGAAATTTTATAACATCATCAGCATTAACAAGTACAAATAACCGGGTTAGAAATTGTAAATGTTTTATATCTGTTTGCTTTGCTGTAAACATTAATCTTGTGCAATGAATATATTTGATATCCTTCTTTTTTCATGTATTTATACAATCTTGTACATATTTTACTGTAATCGTGCTTATTTCTTTAATGTCCGCAATTCAGCCTGCGGGCTGCAATGGATATTAATCAATAAAATACCCTGTCAAATCAAATAAAATCATATCAATATTTAGGAGAATGGGACATATACGTGATTGATTTTTTGATGTGTATTGTAGAGCGCCCTCTTCATAGTGGTCTTGTCCAGTATAGTTGCAGAAATATCAAAAGAATGCCGAATCATTGCAGATACTGTACATATATACACGCGAATACAAACATGAGAAATCTAATGCTTGTATAGGTAAACCTTCCCCATCTTTTTACATTTCAGTGTACTGGTGAACACATTGAGTAGCATTATACACTCGTACACATACAACACAGACACACACATGCACACGCACACAAGTGCGCACAGATAGCTATGTACATAATGATTCTCAGTGTTTTTCATTTTGTATCTTTGCAATTTCTTTCCCCTCTGTTCATAATACTCTAAAGGTTTAAGTGACTTTCGTTTTGAAAGAATGATGGGACCGTGCTGCTTTGAAATATGTCTGCTTTTTTAAATGAAAGACTGTGCACAGTGTATACCATTGACAACTACGCAATTAAGTCCAATGGTTACAACTTGAACAGGCTCTGAAATGGTGTAGAACATAGAAAAAAAAATAGTCACAATATGTTGGGGAGGTTGGCGGCATTTTGTTATCCTGACAACCAGCTATTTATAACAGCTCTTCTAATAGAAGATAAGGTGGGACGGAGTTACGTACACTGTGCAATACATCAGGGGGCGTTTCACCAAGTGTTTTGTCAGGTTTGTTTTTCTAACAAATTTGCCAATCAGATGCAAGGATTCCAGTAGCTTATAACAGTTTGCAAGAAAAAAAAATCTGACAAAAACGCTTGATGAAATGCTCCCCAGAAAAAGAAAAAATAAAAATAAAAAATCCGAACCTGATGCGTATCTTTGATTTGCGCATGGATGACGTGCTTCTATTGTTGTAACAAAAATCAGTTGTTGCTGTTTTTTTCCCTCCTGTCACCAACCCCTTACGGATCATAATTATGGTAGGCCTACGTCCGCAGATGTAAGTTTATCGTTCATGTGTACTCGACTAATACGGAGGGCGAATTCCACAGTTTTATCTATCCTTTAACGTCTTGACTTATTTTTAGATTAAGCCGACCAAAAATGGAATCACTTGAAATATCCTCAGCTTTATCAATATTGTCTACAAATCTTGGTCTATTTCTAGATTTAGCCGTCCAAAAACGGAATCACTTACAGAATCATTGTGATTTTGTCAACAGGTATTAGACTCCAAATACGTGGCGGGGGGGGGGGAGGAGAATATAAATCAAATACGCAATTGCTGGGCAATGTCAATTTACAAATGAGCAAATATAGACTAAACATTGCTGAAGGCAGCTGCGGTGGTGCGACATACATTGATCAGGTTATTCATTAATTATGACAAGAGATCAAAAAGTGATTACGCGCTAGTTTGTTTGACAGGCGGTTATCGTGGCATTAAGGGCTCGAGTATCAAATCCTGTTTTATCATCCCAATAAAAATTAGCCGTTTCTGGAAAATAAATTATGTGATAAACTGAGCTAATAATATCAGATTACCGATTGCATTCTACCAACCCCAGATTATGATATATTTCTACAGAGTTATGGTCGCATGATCATGGAATATAGTTAATATTTGATTATGTCAATTGTAGGGTCAATGTCAAGGACAACAAAGCCTTTTTACATAACAGATAAGCTCCTGAAAAGATTGAAGATGACTCATCGAATTTGACATTTCTTCTTTATTAGACCTCATTTTTTTTTTCATTTAAATTATTTATATGTTTAACATGAAAAGACGGCAGCCCCTCCTACCTTCGTCGCCTTTTGCTTATTTCCTTTTGCCCCTACCCGATCTCCGCAAACAAAGTAAAGTTTTCAATCAAAATTTCAACAAGTCAAGAAGTTATGCCACAAGAACTGACCAACACCATAACACTTTCGTAATTAGTAATCTTCCCACTGCTTCTTCTTCTTTTTCTTATTATTTGTTTGTTTGTTTGTTTTTTGTTCTTTTGTTTTTTTTGCAATGAAATCGCAATGTAAGATGAGCTAGGCTAGTATTTAACGTTTAGCTTTTGCCTCTGATAAAGCGACGAAGAAATGCTTCAAAACTTGCAAGCATTTGTTTTCGTCCCTTTGTTGTCGTTTTTTTTTTTTTCAAAAGCAGAATTAAGTACTTCGTGTTTTTGTTCGAATTCACTGATCAGTGCTGATAGCTTAAAGATTTTGATGATATAGATAATGCACAATTAGTTACAATGAGTTACAATTTCCCAGATTTTTTTTTTATTATTTCGTTATTAGATAATCGTGTTTGATTAGATGGAAATCATGGAAAATGATGGGTTCTTTGCACAACCTTACTGCTATACTCTGGTAGCATATACATATACATACATTGTTTCAGAATGCCTTTGGCAATACCCTCAGTTAGCTTGCCTGAGCCAAAGGCTGTCTTCAGTCTGGGGTCCGTCCGTACGTTGGACCTTCCTCTTGAAAACGAATAGTCAAATTTTTTGGATACTTGGTAGATATTTCTACCACCATGATAGAATATTCACGTGGATACCATGCCCTTGAGGCCCTCAAAGGTGCCCTCCCTAGTTGTATTATGGTCTTAGGTAATAGTCTGCGTTGAATTAAGGTGCTGATAATACTCAGGTGAGCGTGAGACCCCATCCCCCGTCTTTTCTCTTTAATTATGATGTCAACCTTAATGCATTTTATTTCATCCAGTTTTGATACGTTGGTGGCATGCATTCATGTCTGCGTGTGAAGTAAGACGTGAGTGTCTGAGCAGACGTCAGGTGTGTTTCTTTTCTTTCTCTCTCTTTCTCTCTCTCTCTCTTTGTCTGTGCACTTGAATTATTTTTAGTTCCATCCTGGACAAGAATAGCTCTGTTATCTGCGACATACTGATATTTTCTTCAGAACGAGACTGTTTGTTTCCATCCAAAATTAAAATAGCGGTTTTATCTATTTTGAATTTGATAATCGTTCTTGTGTAATCAAAGAAGATCCAGTTTTGGCAATAGATATCAAACTACAAACACGGAAAAAGAAAATGTCTGGGATACTGGACGATTATTTTTTCCTTTGTTAATGCCGGTCTTGATAAACGACGTAATGTAATTTGCTGCGCTGTTCCATTTCTGATGAAATAATAAAAATAGTAATATTAATGATAATGATAATACATATATTAGGCGCGTAATAGAGATGTTTCTAGGCGCAAAGAAACAATAACTTCATGACACCAATGCGACATTCGATGCTGTCGTATGTCCAACAAAAAAAAAACCCACACGCATATTGATTACAAAAAATATTCACTGAATTCTCTCTCACCAATAATTTGATCATAATTACTACCTTATCGTTTTCTGATTTTCAATTTTAAGTCAATTCCACATTATCTTCATATTTCTCAAAGAAAAGTGCATCAACTATAACATTTCAAACGATACATGATAGGAAGCTATGTTAAGGATGCACAATACAATATTGCAGACATAATAATAGAACATGTTGGTCAATCAATGCAAGTTTGATTCTTATGCTAAAGATACATGAATATTGATGGTACCTACTTATAAGCAAGCTTGTTAATTTGACTGTTCAAGAGTCTAACCTGCGCAAAGGAATTAAAAACAAGTGTATTTGGCTTTAAGTGTTGGTTTGTTGTCTGTAATGTATTATATGTAATATGACAGCAACATTGGACTATAAATTCCCTGGCCTTGACTGGTTAGCCGTGTCCTTTGATACCAAATTTATCACCGTTACAGCACTGCCATCGGTTGAGTGTCTTTTTATGTGTGTGTTCCTGTGTGTCTGTGCGCGCCCGCGCGTGTGTATATGTTGAAGAGATGTAAATTCACGGAAATGTATGATTTAGTTATCAATAATTTGGAGATATTGTATGATGTAAAGATAAGATATGGTCATAATAATTTTTAGTATACTAACAAAAACAAATGAAAGAAGTATTTGTTATATCAAGATTCAAAACCCTTCTCAAAAACGCAGAGAATTTCAATTTATGTTATTACAGAAAGTGATTTAATCTAAAGAGAAGCTTTTGAAATTTGGTCTTAGTAGCAAAGAGATTGTGCTCATTTTGTAATCAAGAAATAGGAACATATGAACATTTATTTCTGCAATGTCGGATAGTAAAATATATATGGAGAGTAATGATATCGTATTCTGATCTTAAATCCGTGATATGCATGGGACATACATTTTTGTAGGACTATCTGGTAACTCGGTGGGAATAAAGTTTGTTGATTCTTTTATTGTTTTACTGAAATACTATTCTTACGTCAAGAAGTGTAGGGATTTTAACATCTTTCAACATAATTCATCAGAGAATAAGGGAATGTACTAAAGAGGAAAACAAATTGGCAATATGGAGAGGAAAATTAGCGTTGCATTTGATGAAGTAGGAACACATTAATTAACTGACATGTTTGAATGAATTAGTAAGTGATTTTTAATAATCTGATATTTAGAGTGCGGCTAAGGTGTATAAGGAGATTTTGATAGGGTGCAAACTTCTGTACTTCCTTTTTGTGGGGCTTACTGTTACTTACGCCTACTATTTTTTCTTTTCTTTCTCTCTCTTTCTCTCTCTTTCTGCTACTTTCTATTTCGGGTTATGTCTATGATATAATATCTTATAGAAGGATATGAATACATTATGGAATTTGATGGATAAAACATACTTTATTGAAGTGCAGAGATTGAGATGTGAGCGAGGACCCTTGTACTGCATGCGGGGAGGGGGACGGGTAAGAAGGAAGTTAGGGAGGGTATTTTTATTTTCATTTTCATCTTTTAGCTATGTGTAAGTCTATGTGTTTAATGCAAGCTGTATGAATTTTGAGTTACGCAACGATTTAAAAAGTACATCAAATATTACTGATTGCATATTGCGTTTATACATTTAAGATGAATGTTTTTGTCATGTGAAATTATAGAAATTAAATAAAGATTATTAAAAAAAGTGTGGATATAATTATGTGTGTAGTTGTATGTGCTGTGCAACAGATAAGAATGCAGATTATTTTATCCATTCTCTTGAGTTCATCACCGCAAAGTTATTTCAGGTATAATAGTCAATTTTCTTATCATTTTTCTGTGTTTGCTTAACCCGGCTTGGCATATTTCATGTGTGGGCAGACAGCAGTAGGACAATACATGCATAGAGGACCAGAAGGTTGTAATGTCCGTTTGCTGAACGTGGTGTATGGAAGGTCTTTTTCAGTTCAATCAAAGTGTCTTTCAATCAATCTTTGAATAAATGTCAGAATAAAGATTAACATGCAGTTCTTATCAGAGTAACCATTAACTGACACGTAGACAGAAAGCGGAAGGGGTCACTTAACGAGCTATACATTCAAAAGAGGCCAATGACTCATACACCCATGAGTCATACAGACCACGAGCTAGACATTGATACCACGGAAGGGACACTAGGCAAAGAAGGTCTACGAGCTGGGTAGTAGGCTAAGAAAGTCCAAAAGATCGACACAATATGAATTAAATGGGAAATCCAGTCCAAATATAAGTTAGTCTGATGAGAAAGAGTAAAATATTTCAATAGTTAAATATATTTTAAATAATTTAACAGTAAGGTTTTGATCAAAATCTGGTGAAAAATAAGGAATTAAAGATATTTTGGAATTTTTCGTTTATTTTTCAGGAAACGGTTCTTGAACGATCAATATGAATATGCAAATGGTAAAGTAAGCATGTCATCCCCTTACAACTTGCCATATAGTGTGTACATAAAATTTTGACATTTTCAACATTGTTTCATTCAATCGCAATTGTGCCCGAGGCTGCAAGTTCTGGTATATCTAACTGATTAGTATTCTCAAGTTATTTAACCAGGAATAATATAATGTTTCAGGCCTCAATGACAGAAACATTGGATTTTCGTCATTTTTTTTTTTGTACGCTATCAATGGAAAAATTTGAGGTTATGACATGGTTATCGCACTCATTTGCATATTTATATCAAATTTAACAGGAACTGTTTTGCGGAAATTAGCGAAACTTCGAAATGTCATAACTTCTTTATTTTTCATCCGTTTTCAGTCAAATTTTTACCGTCTGTTTTTTACCAATCAGCTTTTGCGTTTGCTCTATCTCTTTTTTTTTTGGGGGGGGGGGGGGGGTGGGGGGAGGACTAGCTTGTGGTTATTATTTGCCATTGTGTAGCTCGTAGGTCTTATATTTTCCAAGTGCCTATCTCGTTGACTATCTCGTTGACTGTATAGCTCGTGGACGTATTCTTTTTGATGTCGACGTCGGGGGCTTCACTATACAGTAATGTATTGTATGTAGCTCGCTGCTTTTATGACTCACCAGCTGTATATCAAACTCGTGGGCAGTACAGTGTGAATGGCGAGCAGTATGACTCGTATTTTTATGGGTTTCTTCAACTTGCCAGAGTGAGGGACATGCACCAAAATTTGCCTCGTCACGTAATAGTCAGAGCTTAATACATTGCCATTTTTTTTTTCATGGCTGGAAAAAAAAAGTGGATTAATTTTGTTTTTCCAAGACAAATAACATTATCGCTTTTTTTGCCACACAAGTGATGATCAGGATATTTATGAATCAACTGAGAGAAAATCCTCTCCAAAATTTTATCAGTTTCTTAACACAGAGAAAAGAAAATCCCAACAGAATTGTCATGATTGTCCCAAATGATCAAAATCAGATACGCAATAAGGAAGTTATGACATAAAGATATTTCCAAATTGTTGGGAAAACATTTCTTGTTAGTCGTTATCATATCAAATCAGAAAGTTGATGAAGTCATGCTCTCACAAATTCATAAATTATTTCATTTCACAAAATATACAGAAATAACCCCCCAAAACTCATATTTTAGCTGAGTAAATATAAGTTTGCCTTAAAACTACCCAAAAAAGAACAAATTTTACCTCTGATACTGTGTTAAAATGTTCCAATTGTGCCATTTGATGCACATGTATAGTTCATTTGAACCAGAAAAAACACCTACCATTTGAAACTTTAGGAATTAAGCTGCAAATATAATGAGATATCACTAAATGTCTTTTTTTACTATAAAGTAACTGCAAATGAAGCTGCTCTGTAAAAAATTTGAAAAATGGTTCACTATTTGGCTTGATTGGAATATTTGAATGCAAATTTTGCGTGGGAATGCAAGGGCTCTAAACATGCTAAAAGAATTTATTTTTTTTTTTACACTGCAATGATACCTCATTTCGATTATGTTGACAAAGTGTGGAAGGGTACACCACCCCTTCCTTTAAATCTAAAACGAATAATACAAAGTGTATATTCATTTCAGACATCTATGATATACAATTATATCATTCCTTTGTCACCAAGACAGGCATTCTCTCTCACGATTTAGATAGGCAAGTAAATGAATTTCAGTATGATGCATTTGCCCCTCGAAATTTCATGGGTAATGCAGTTGATTGATTGACTGATTGATTACTTTATTGTCCACTCTGGAAATTCTTTGTATATTGGATATCACAACAAAATAAACATTCAATACATCACAGTTACACAACAGACATATCACAGAATACAAATAAAACTTACTCATATTAACATACGGTAACGTATGAACCATAATATCCTAATTAACCCGACATTTACAACTAAACAAAAACTTTTGATATACAGCTGTATATCACTTTCATATAATTATTCAACTCATAAATGTATTCATTAATATCCTTTCCTGCATCATAATTATACACCAAACAATATATCACCTACATATCTCAATATACATTTTTATAATTCACTTCAAAAAATTTCAAAAAAATATGCCATTACTATGGCAACGCCTAATCAAAATAACACAAAGTGTGTCCTACATAACTACACCTATAAATCATTACACGTTCCAAATTCAAAATAAGATTACTTAAATACTGTGGGAATAATTCACTCCAAAAAAATATTTAAAAAAAGTAAAATTACCAGAGCGATGCTTTCTCCAACAAACACACATGAGAAACATTATCCTACAAATCTACACCTCACTTTCATCGTATACACCAAATTAAATTTCAATGACTTCAACTTATGAAAATAATCACTCAATATCACCATATACCCCAAATTTCATCAAAATTAATTCAGAACTGTAAAAAAAGTTCGAACTTTGAGACGAACCGCCCGACCGCCCGACCGCCCGACCGCCCGACCAACCACACACAAATTCCTATATACCCTCTTATACTCTTTGGGTATGCTGGAGTATAATAATAAAAAAAAAATACACCAAAAATTAATTATAAAAACTTATCTAATTACTCTGGCATTATATGTGTGGATGGAATCCGAGACAAAAGAACTTCTAAAACGGGTACGCTTTGTGCGAGGAGGACAGAGTCTGATACCTGATCTGTTCAGGCAATAGTAACTGTACAGAGGGTGTGTTAAATCGGTCATTATCTTATTTACTTTGACCATCATTCTTTCCACGTATAAATCCTGTACCACTTGCAATTCCAACCCAATGATCTTTTGCGCACATTTTCGCGGTCTATCGATTCTGGCCTTGTCCTTTTGTGTAAGATTACCATAAAAATAAATCAAGTTAAACATGCCAATAGATTGGATAAAGGACTTGTAAAAAAGAACCATCAGTGTTCTATCCAGCCTCAGTTTGCTCAATTGCCTGATGAAAAAAAAAAAGCCTTTGAATTGCTTTTTTTTTTATCATCAGTGTATTAACATTGCAGTCCAGTCCAATAATGATTAGAGAGTTTTGTGCCAAGGTACTTGTACTCGGAAACCTCTTCAACAGGGCTATCATGGATACAAAGAGTTACATGTTCACAGTTCTTTCTGAAATCTATTACCATTTCTTTGGTTTTGTAAACATTCAGGTGAAGATAACGTGAGTCACACCACTGAACAAATCGATCGATTTCTGAGATGTAGCTGTTCACATTGTTTGAATTCAAATACACTGAAGTGACTCTATCATCAGCATATTTGATAGCCAGGCACTCGTCACCTTGAGCGGTAAATTCCCTAGTATACAAAGTAGTAGACTTGTTAAGGGGGTAAACGCTGCATTTTTTAGCACAAATGTCCTACTTGGCACAGATGTTCCCTAGGGCAATTGAAACATTTTCATCTAAAGAGACATTCTGTACCTATGCAAATAAGCCTCAATTTGTATAATTTATTCAAAAATACATATAAAAATTATTCAAAAATTCATGTGCATCCAGCAGAAATACCTAATTTGGTAGAAGTATTCTAAAAGGTAAATGGAACAATTCTTCCAAACGTTGATTTCATACCTACGTAAATTGCATTTGCATTTGCATAATTATGCAAGTTATTGTGCAAACATTTGCATTTTTGAAAGAATTTCTAACTATTAAGCACTGGATCTTGTAGTACAAAGTTTGAACCTTGGATGGATGTTCCTTGGGTCAAAAGCAAATGATTCATCTAAAGAGACAAACTGTCTCGATGCAAACAACCTGCTATTTGCATAATATGCATATCAATACCTATACATATATAATCAGAACATGTGACCATGTCTTAAATCGCTTTGAACTTAATATCCAAAAAGCTCAAAGAATAAGACAATATTCTCGCAACAACACTCTTCAGTTGCTTAAATTGTTTCCATATAATTTAATTAACTTAGTCATTTTATGCATAGATTATGTAAATAAGTATACAAGACGTGAAATTTGATCTTTAAAATCATTTCTACTATCAATTTTCCCTCATGGATAAATGCTTTGCAGGGTGAGAAAAATAGCAATCGATAGTGACACTCTTTTAATATGATTATTTGTGTATGCAAATGTAACAGTAGGGCTTAAATAGGAACAGCACTGATATATGCAAATCGGAACAATATTGCTTACAAAAGGATTTTTTCCTAGCTTGCAAACAGTACACAACTGAGGTGATGGTTAGAAAATCATTACGAAAAAACTCTACCATAGTGAAAGTGTAAATTCTGATTTTCATCGTATTTTGATAGGCAAGCAAGCGAATAAGAGGCTTTTTACATCAAACTGATTATAAACCTGTGCACACTTTGTGGATGCAAGGGTATCTGCACACATTAAGAACTTACAATCTTGAGTTAGAAACAAAGTCTGTTGCTGAGAAAAATGCTTCCTCAGTATACCATGAGCTGCTATGGCATGGAAATTATGCTAGAAAATTTATTCACAATAACATTGTAACAAGGCAATAATTTATGCAAAAATTGTCATGTGAACAATATAGGAGATGTTATACTTTAACTCAAATAATCTTAGTCTCTGACTTAAAATCAGCCAATTTTAACAATAAATCAAAGCTGAAATAATATATAATATGTTAATAGCCATAAAAGAGTATATTAGATGGCCTTTACAATTACAAGGATGTGATTTGTCAATAGATCGTGACATGCTATACTGTTTGCGAGGATCGTAAATGTCATATATTCTCCCCGGTTGTGATTGTTTTCCCTCGAGATAAAGTAACTCCCTGGTGGTCCAAAGAACCGTTTCATTCCACCACATACCGGCTAGTACCCGTATAGATGACCATGACCTACATAATCTTGAAGTTTTTTCCACAAATAATTATGTTAACTGGTTTTGTGTAAAGATGTCAGAGGTAAAGATTAAAAAAAAATACACAGGTAAAAATGTAAAAGGTAAGAATGTCAGAGGTTATACATGTGTGCATCAAATAACTTTCATGCAACCCATTCATTAAATGCAATGACGGTGATGACTATACCATGTCACTGAATTCCATGTCCTTTCCTACTTATCAAGAGGAAACAAAAGCACTTGAGAGGGGAGGGCTTAACATTTTTTCGATAATCAACAAGGGAATCACTGTCAGGTAGAACATGCACAAATGTGTAGGCCTACTAAGTTTCATGATACCTTGATTTACATTCAAGATATGGAAGAAAGTGATATACAGTATGGCACTTTTATCAGAGCTTTGACCATTTGGCAGGAAATTTCCCAGAGAATCTCCATTAGGTAATACATGTATACAAATTTCAAGAAAAATCCTAAAAGCATTGCAAAAATATGAGGGAATAAGAGAAATTCTGAGGGCCCAATTGACCTTGATCTTTGAACCCTGACCTTTGACAAATGACCCCTAAATTCCCTAGAAAATCCCTGCCAGTACCAAGTTCCATGAAGATACCTTGAACCAGATTGAGCGAGATTCACGACAGGAAGCAGAATCTTCTCGTTTATGGGGTGTCGTCAAAACCAAACGAGGACATCCACAACACCGTGAATGACATCTTCTCCAACTTTTTGAACATATCACCACAGGATGCTATTGGGATTCCGCTCGTGGCTGCTCATCGTCTCCAACAACCCAAGCATACTTTCGCCGGGAACATCCCTGACTTGGAACGTCAACCACCCGCAATTATTGTGCGTTTCGCTCGCATGATCGACTGGGATAGGCTCCTGAACGCCTACGAGCGCCGACCCCGTCAGCCGCGTCAACAGCCTACCCCTCCAGGAACCGTCCCCGTCCCAGCCCCGTCAGTTTTTGACAGAGTATCTATCCGTACGGATCTGCCCTCCAAAATGAAACGCGAGAGGGGCAGACTCGCTTCAATTGCCCACAGTCTTCGAAAGAATAGCAATCTTTCGACGAGGATCAAGATGTCTGGCACTCAAATCTTGGTTCAAACCCGAAAAAAATGCAAGAAACGGAGGAACACCCGAGCGCTGGTCAAATTACTCGGAATAAAACCACGTAATGTATCAAATTTCCCACACTTCACTTTGTAATCTACTAACGTCAGAGTCCTCCTTGTACACTCTTGAAACATTTCTGTTCTAGTCAAATTCTGGTCAACACTAACGCCAAAAGAAATATGATTGAACTATTCTTTATATTAATCAATAAGATTATCCCAGTACCTGTAATGCAACGCTTCAATCAATGCCAGCATTACTTATATTTATTATCATAACACAACGTCACCAGTTTCCAATGAGCTGTAAAGCTCAGGACTCAATAATATTCTTATTCAATAAAATACTATTAAAACGGTTGTTTGAGGCCCTATAATCTGTTTTAAGTCACTGATAACATACATATATTCCCTTGTCGCTTGTATTTGTTTTCAAATGATCTTGATTTTTGTCTTTATATTGATGTTATAATGGAAGACAACTTTTTACTCAAGGCATCTTAAATCCTGTTGATTCCATCCGTTCTTCTGAAATCTGTATAACAGAGGCCTACAGCACTTGTGGCAAGTTAAATGTAGCTCAAAAAAAAAAATGAAGAAATAGTCCTCAGTATTTTGATGAGCTTTTATGGCATAAACGACTATTGATAGTGCAAGGTCTTTATACTAATTATTTATACCTTTATGTGACGGTGGGCATTCCGTTCTACATTCTAGCTTGCATGACGTACACCTTCAACTTTGTAATTGTCAGTCCGTAGACATTTTGTGATTAGTATGTAAGTATGCAACCAATTCGAAAATCTATGCCCATGTGTTGCCACCTTGAGACTATCTCGGTTCCTATTAAGCCCCTTATTAAGCCCCTTTAATGATAAAATTTAATAATAAAATTTAAAACATAATAAATTATATAGGTTCAAATTCTGTTGGAGTGACGAAATAAGCCTTGAATGGGTATGAAACGGAGAGTTCAGCTAGCCGAGATAAAGTTTGGAATAACCTCTTCTTGGCTGTATACGAAATCACTCGGATTACGAAAATTTGTTCTTACGAAATACATTAACTTCATTTTGTATATTGCGAAATTATTAGAGTAAAGGAAACAAAATCTCACTAACTTATGTAAAAGAAATAAATCCTAGTGTGTTATACATCCCAATTTAGGAAAACTAATTTCAATAAATGTATAAGTAATCGTTAACTTTTTAAATCCAATGTGTTTGGGAATGAAATTCGGGTGTCAATTTTGACATTGTTTTCAGCCAGAGCACCCTTCTACCAAAAAACCTGAACTCCCCCTTTAAACCAAATACGTGTTTATATTGCATACCTTGCCCAGGTAAAGGGGCCTTCACAAATCATTTACGGGGCCGCTGCGGCGCCCGTATAGAGAGTGTTTCAACAGTGGCCAACCAATATCTTATTCGATAACGCTATTAGCATGTAGGGTGGCCGATTATCACAACGTGCCGACTCCCAGGCGATCAACAAATTCGTATCGGGCCAGGTGGATATGTGACCTAGGCCTTACTATAAACTTAATTCACTCACCCCTATTCAATAGCAGTATAATAGGGATGCCAGGTCCCCTGTTCTGTTGTACACTTAATATCCGGAATCATGTCATTCACGCAACAGTATTTATGTAGATCCACTATGATGCACCCGCATAATCTTTCACTTTTTTTTTTTTAATCCACAGTGTCTCCTTAATCATAATTACAATAATGTGAATTTATTGACTGCATTTCAAATGTCAGCCATTCTGAATGTGTCACTGTAACATGCATTATGATGCAGAGTGCCGAAGTCTTGAAGCCACAATTTTATGCATGTGTATTGCAGTAGTTATACGGTCTTAGTGGGGCCATCGGGCATGACCTCGGGCGATGCATGTGAATCGGAGAATTCTTACCCCTTTATTTTTAATTGTTCCATTCATCCTTGTATGCCTGGATTTGGCCTGTCTGTGGGAGGCAAACTCGATTGGTTCCCCATGATTATCAAATGAGCCTAAGCGGCACTACAGCGTTCTGTGGCGCCACTCTTAGGCTCTCTGTATAGTTATCTGACTCTTTTACTGTAAGGCTTAACTTTTCATTATTTTCCTATATAACATTTACTGTAAAGTTTCATTTTATATAACGTTTTATTTCATATAATGTAGGTCCCTTTTTTAAAAATAAACTGGCATAAATGCCATCAGTCTTTGAGTCCTTTATAGCTGTCCCTAGTTTCTTTATAAATAAGACTTATATATAATTATTTAGTCATACCCACTTTACGAAAAAAAAAAGACCCAACAAACAAACATTTGTATAATCTATCGTACGGTTGATAATACCTTTCATACAGTGTACGAGGTTTATCAATAATTTATAGGTAATTTAACATTAATACCTGTCTCTTAGTTGTATTCTAATTTCTGTAAATACTGTCTCATTTTGTAAATCACAATTATAATTGCATTTCCTCAATTACACCCATAGTGTAGCAGGGAGCTTCCTCTGGTATCATTGGTAATGTTTTGCATTGTTTTTTCAGTACATGTACATGCCCAGACGCTGGCCATGGCCTTGTGTACCATCCGTAACGATGTTGATTTTGTTTCATGTGTGTTCATATTCGTTTCCTTGTTTTGTGTGTGTTTCATATTTCTCTTTACGCATTTCGGTTTCCTTTCTTCTTCATAGGTCTGCATACCCCCACGTAGCTGCTGAGTTAGGTCTAGGCGAGAAGTCAGCTATTAACTCCCGAATGCTTTATCATAACCATGACTGACACAACAAGTTTCGTTTTCAATTCCCTGAATAGTGATGAATTTTATGACACAGTAAGGCACTCTGAATCTGATCATGCAAATGTCATTTCCAGTTCGTATGAAGATTACATATCCAATAAATACAATACCTCAGCACAAGAATTTGAATATAATTTTGAGTCAAATGATCCAGTTCAGAGTCCATCATGTGTTTATTTGACTGAAAATCAATATAAAAATCGTATTACGAATACAGTCGATGAAAAATTTTTGTTAGCTCACTTTAACATACTCAGTATCAACAGAAACTTTGACAAGTTGCGTTTACTCCTAGAAAACCCAGATCAAAAATTTTGCTCCATCATAGGGCTAACAGAAACATGGTTGAACTCCAATATCAGTCATTTATTTTCTTTACCCGGATTCGAATTTGTATTTAGAAATAGAAACAACAAAGTCGGTGGTGGAGTTGGTCTGTACATCTCGAAAAAATTTAAATATATTATACATGAGGAGATTAGTGTTATGAGCGATATACTCGAATCCCTTTTCATTGAATTGATAAATCCATATGGACAAAAACAAAACATTGTGATTGGCGTAATTTACAGACCCCCTCGGTCGAATTCGAATGATTTTCTGACATTTTTGCAGGATTTAGTATAAAATCCCATTATACTTTATACATACTTTATACATTATCAATCGGCTTCCCTCATAGACAACATTTTTTTGTAACGTTCTTCCACTTCCTGAGTCTGGTATCGTCCTCTCAGACATCACTAACCATTATCCTATATTTGCCCAGGTTCCGATTAAACTGACTTAACAAAATAAATATTATAAGATTACTGCAGATAATCTTACAAGTCTCCAAAACCGCCTAAAAGAAATTGACTGGTCTTTTGTATAGAACACTACCGATGTCAACTATCTTATGACTACTTCATATCTACTATTACCTCCGAAATCGATAACCACATTCCCCAGCGTAACATAAAAGATAGATATAAGCAAATTCCAAGACTCCCGTGGATAACCCAGTCTATATTATGATCTATAAATAGGAAAATTATCTATTTTATAAATACAGATGCAACCCTACTGAAAAAATAAGAAAAAATATGTTTCATACAAAAATACACTCACCAAATTATTACGTACGCAGAAGAAAAATTTTTACGCAAATCAGATAAGTAAATATAAAAATGATATTAAAAACATATGGAAAACATTTTAAAAATGCTATGAATACACCTAACAATCATCTAATATTTCTAAAGTTCGATGGGCCAATGCCTCCAGCAACACTTCCGCCGGCATGGCTGAAATTTTCAATGGCTTCTTCTCTTCAATTGGACAAAATCTTTCTCAAAATATTCCTCTTTCTAGTAAAACTTTTAGTGATTTTTTAGATACCCCTAACTCCAAAACTATATTTTTACCCTACATTAATAGAGAAGAAATAACAAAGATCGTTGCCAATTTGAAAGAAGGAAAAAGTCCTGGCCGCGACGGAATTGACAACCATTTGATAAAAGACATAATTCCCCAAATAGTGGATCCCTTAGTGCACATTATCAACTCATCGCTTACAACTGGCCATGTGCCAAATAGCATGAAAATTGCGAAAGTAATTCCTATTTACAAGAAAGGGGAGAAGGATGATGTCAATAATAGACCCATATCTTTATTATCTTCTATTTCTAAGATTCTTGAAACAAATAGTTTACATCCGGACAGTACGTTTTCTTAAAACCTGCGACATATTTTCAAACTTTCAATTTGGATTCAGGGAAAATCACAGCACAACACACGCATTACTCGCCCTCATCGACAAAGTCAGACACGCACTCGACACATTTTCACACACAATAGGTATCTTCTTGGACTTCTCCAAGGCCTTTGATACGATTAACCATGGAATACTTTTCGCCAAATTATCCCATTATGGCATACGTGGAAAGGTCTTGGAGTGGTTCACGAGTTACCTATCAAATAGATCCCAATTTGTACATGTCAACGGCTTTGACTCTCAAAATAAAACGATTACATGTGGTGTTCCACAAGGGAGCTTACTAGGCCCATTGTTATTCATTATTATATCAATGATTTTCATAGATCCTCGGAGAAACTGTCATTCATATTATTTGCGGATGACTCTAATATTTTCTTTTCCCACCCTGACCCAATATCAAGAACAGTAAATGAAGAACTAAAAAAGGACATACAATGGATATACGCAAATAAATTGTCATTAAATATTCAAAAAACAAAATTAATGCTGTTTAGTAACTCTTTAGATAGCCTCCCAGGCAATATAACATTTGATACTACTCCCCTAGGAGAAGTTTCTACCTTTAAATTTCTTGGTGTTTGCGTTGATAATAAGCTTTCATGGAGGAATCATATTGATAACATATGTAAAATTATTTCACGTAACATTGGCGTAATGAACAGATTAAAATATTATCTTCCTTCATCTGCATTATTAACTCTTTATTCTAGTTTGATACTACCTTATTTAAACTACGGGATCCTTGCTTGGGGTAATACATATCAGATATTACTTGATAAACTTTTTTTTTATTGCAAAAGAAAGCGCTCAGAATTGTTTTTAACCTAAATACTCGAGAACATACAGATCCTTTGTTTTTTTACCATAAGATACTAAAAATAAAAGGTTTGTATGTGTTTCAACTTGGCCAGTTCATGTTTAATTATAACAGCAACTTTTCACCCAAAATATTACACGACTCATTTCATCGAAACAGTCATGTACATAACTATCCTACGCGACGATCCGACGAATTCCATCTTCCATTAATGAGAACCGCACATGCCCAAAATACATTTCTTTATACCGGACCCAGACTTTGGAATAATCTAGATAATAGCCTAAAAGATTCCCCCAAATTCCTCACATTTAAATACAAATTCAGAAAACACTTACTATCTACTTTTAATTCTAGATAATTTAAATTGCTTTAATTCATGTTTGAGGTTTCACCTGTCCTGATGTCGCAGCACTTGTCGTGTCCTGTATGCAGACCTCTCTTCTCTCTTCTTTCTTCTTTCCTCTTCCTTTCCTGTCTTTTGTTCTTCGTAGACTTGTATTGTTATTGTCTTCTCTCTTCTCGGTACTGTCTCTCGTCTTATATGTGTGTGGGTAACTGAATGTCTGTACGAGTGTGTCGTCCTTGTCATATTTTCCCGGTACACGCAGTTCAATGAACACTGTCTGGACATTAGCATTGATACTCTATTCTTATTTCTTATTATTGCCGATGCCAGTGTATCTCAAAATAACTATATTTTTACAAATGACTTAACTAATTTATATTTGATACAATAGCTGTAAAAAAAAAAAAAAAAAAAAAAAAAAAAAACCTTGAATAATGTATTGTTTACTCACTCACTGTAATTATTTATCTAGCGATCCACGTCCCACAAGCTTTGCTTTTTAGTGGATCGCTATTTTCCATAATTGAAGTAATTTTCCGAACGCTCGCGAAGTATACATGCATTGTTCCTCGTAATTATTGTACATAATATGTTGTTGTATATAATTTATTTCGTATACCACATGAATCTTTTGTAAACGTTTGGACAATATCATTTCATGACATGTATACTTTGTATTATGTTTTGATTTTCGTTGATTGGAAATAAACTATGATTGAATTGAATTGAACCATTTGCGAGATACGGAGGAAAAAAGTGAAATTTAAAATTTTCACCTGACCTTTGACCTCTTGACCTGAAACTCTCTGGAGAATCTTATTTGATAGTACATGTATGCAGTCACTAAGTTTCACGAAAATACCTTCAGGCATTGGATGAAAATGGGGGAAATGATAAAATTCTGAGCTTTGACCATGAACTTTTTGACCTCTGTCCTCTTGCCGATTTTACTTAAAAACTGCTTAATTAATTGTCCATTGATACCTCATCCTTGGACTAAGTTTGGTGAAATTTGCTCAATCCAGTCTTGAGTTATCGCGTACACTGATAGGCCCTATAATTTTTTAAGTCGACCTTGACCATTGACTTCTGGTACATTCGGGCAATAAAAAATATATTCACAATATGCTAATTAGGTGGTATTTGCATAGAGAAATAGTGTTTTGATATTACAAACCATTTCCGTTTGACTAAATGATATGCATACTACTTTGGTAGTTTTCATCGTAAAATACAGTTCTTAGACTGTAAGAAAAACTTTTAAAATAATGTTTTTACTTTAATTTCTTTTGTAATTATGTTAATTAACTGGTAATGATGGTTCAATTTTTCAAATTCTTTTCTCATTTTGTTTCATAGAGTGTTTCTAACGGGTTATATATATCTATCTAGGTTGAGATCTAAGGGGGTTTTCATTGTTTACCAATCAATTTGCATAACTAGCATAATTATGCAAATTTATGTTTATCTACATAGGTATGAAAGCAATTTTTGGAGGAATATTATTGTTTCCACATACTCTATAGAATACCTCTACCAAATGAAGTATTTCTGCTGGATGCACATTATTATTTTTTAATATTTTTTATTATGTATTGTGTATTTTTGCATAAATTATGCAAATTAGGGCTTATTTGCATAGATACAGATTGTCTCCTTAGATGAAAAATTCCAATTGTACCGAGGAACATGTTTGCCAAATAGGACATTTGTACTATAAAATGCAGCGATCGCCCCTTATTTCGCCCTTAGCAAGCCTAGTAAAGAAAATAAAACAGGGCCCTTTTCATAAAGTTGTTCGTAAAGTTACGAACAACTTACGAGCGACTGGTGATCTGTTCTTGTGGTGAATTATTGAAATTCTAGTAAGTATAGCACATCGCAACTAATCACCAGTCTCTCGTAAGTTGTTCGTAACTTTACGAACAGCTTTATGAAACACCCCCCAGGTGAGAGAACACACCCCTGTGGCACGCCGACACTGACAGTGCGAGCATCGGAGATAAATGACCAACCTTGACTCTCTGTGATCTGTTCAACAAGAAGTTATGAATTAACAAGGTCAGCCATGTCAGCCAATTTCTGTGTTAACATATATATTGCATTAAAAGCGCTAGAAAAAAAAAAAAGTTGATCGTATGTCCCAGGGGAGTCCAACTGCTGCAGGGCATTATGCAAGTACAGCAAAACGGCATCTTCCACTGACCTGTTACCCCTGTAAGTAAACTGCATTGTGTCTAAATGAGTTTCTGTTTCTTTCAACAAAAGCTTCAGCAGTATCTCCTCAAAACATTTCCTGACAGAACTTGTGAGTGCAATTGGTCTAAAATCGTTTAATTCATGTGAGTTTTTCGTTTTTGGTACCGGGACATCGAATGAACTTTTCCATAAATTTGGCAGTATACAAGCGGCAAGACACTTCTAAAATAAGTGTGTATACACGCCTGCCAGCTGGTCTTTACATACCCGCTAAACTTCTTTTTTTTCTGAGGCTTTGAGTAAAATGATTAATTTAGAGAGTTGACTTTTGCTGATTTGTGGTACCCACGGTATCACTGTGTGGCTTGACGAGTAGCTCGATGCGTTCCAAAAAGGTCTGCCTTTCTTCTCTTGGCCTGGAGTCGGCCTCGTCCTTCGTTCGTTGCCAGGATGCTAGAGTTTTTGGCGGACGATATTGGAATGCACCTCCCCCTTGTCTGGGTACAATATGTGCAGGTCGTGCTCCATCCATAGTCTGACAGGGAGAGCGTGCGTTCCTACCGTTGTCAGTCATGTCGGTGTTGCAATGGTTGGCAGACGGGGTTGCTAGCGCAGACTTCTGTTATTTTATTTTATGTTTTCTTTTTATGGGAGTGTTAGGGTAGTCTGGGAAGGAATAGTACATTGGCTGCAAGGTGTACGGAGCATATTTGCATGTTCGTTCGCTGCATGGGTTGTGTTGCTGGAGGTATCGTGGATTGGCGCAGGTCGTGTTGCCTGGGGTAGGCTGTACATGTATTGTTATCCTGTAAATCTGAGTGAATAATAGAAGGTGTACATTTTAATTTGAAAATGTAGAATGGAATGAGAATGTTTCACATCAATGTTTGATTTTTTTTTATGATTTCAGTATGCAGTCACGTTTATGGATCATAGTGTGACGTATGATGCATATGATTATGTGTATGCTCATCTTGCATTTTGACAGATTGTATAGAGTGAATAATATGTATTTGATACAGATAGTAACATAAAATTGATATGATGATAAATAGAGCATTGGGATGGTTGCGTGTGGGTAATAATCAATGCACAATGCATATACCTGATTGTTTGATTT
Organism: Diadema setosum; assembly: GCF_964275005.1. Taxonomy (NCBI): domain Eukaryota; kingdom Metazoa; phylum Echinodermata; class Echinoidea; order Diadematoida; family Diadematidae; genus Diadema; species Diadema setosum. Next base: position 19,481,559 of record NC_092696.1, on the reverse strand, counting down.
TCTTCCTTTGTATTTCAATAAGGAGGAATGAGGCGGAATATTTGCTTGTATGTCTGAATATAATTATAATGATTATTTTCTTATTCATACTTATAATGTTTAGCATACAATATGTGTCCCCATGGAAGAAGAAAATCATTATACTAATAAATCTGAAATGGGCAATCTACGGATCCGCAGCTTTAGTAATCTTTCTTTGATTCATGCTTGAGTTATTTATTGTTCGGTGTATTGTTAGTGTGAAATGGAAAATAGATAATTCTACAAACAAACGTGTGCTTTGAGTGCTAATTGGCACATAACACACTAACTGTCTACAAACTACGTGCTTCACACTACTTGCACACACTGTCTAAAGTCCCTGGCACAGAAATGCTTACTCTCCCATTCTCTCACTCTCTCTCTCTCTCTCTCCCTCTCTGTCTTCTCTTTCTCTCATTTTGCGGTTAATGACACATATTCGAGTAACAAAGTGTTTAGAGATGATAAGAATGGTGTAAGCGTTGTTCTATTTATGTGTCAACTGAGCATGAGTGAAAAAAAAAAACATACGTTGTTGACATTATCCTTGTAGAATAATTGCTCTATAAAAAGAAATGGAGTTTACAGTGAGAAAGGCCGTTGAGCAAATAAGCGTTCATATCGAGGACCGTGTCTAAAAAGAGATGCACTTGTATCTTTTGTATCTACATAGCTCAGTCAGCACTGACAGTTGAAAAAAAAATCAACAAAATATGACTGGTATTTCATTTGATCTGACAGGGGGGGGGGGAGATGGAAGAAAGGAAAACAAAATCAATGAAATCATCGCCTATTCGTCAGTGTTATCCTATAGGTGACTTAAGCGTATGCACTTAACAACCAATCACGTTTGAAAATTCAGCTGTTGACGACATGGACACGCCTACCTTCCTATGCTATCACTTATCGAGATGTTTGCATGTAATAAGTATTGGACCACACCCGAGCTATAAAAGTCAAGGAAAGGCACCTCATCTGCATTCGCCAGACAACTAGCCCAGCCGTTTTGTAAACAGTGTCTAAGCATCAAAGGCATCATCGCTCTCTACAGAGTAAGATTAAATTTCCGTTTTGATTAATCAAATTAGTCGTGAAATGTATAACATTTCATTTTCTCATCACTTACAACGTCTGTTTACTTGATTTAGACGATTTATCTGCTTTTGATTTCCTTTTTCCGTCTTTCAATGTATCATTATATATTTGAGCGATTAAATTTCTTTCGTTAGTTCTTGATTTTTCCACTGTTTATGTCTTTGCTTTGGACTCAAAACTTTGTAGAATTGTACTCATCGTCATCAATGAAGGGATACTATCTCATCTTCCCTTTAGCGAAAGTGTCTGCCGTTCATTTTTATCCCGTTTCTGTTTTCTGTTTAAGTATTACTATTAATGTTACATACATTACATACAGACCATTGTAAACGTAGCAGTTTTTTTTTCCCATTTCAGACTTAAAGTATTAAACTCGTCCCTTGTAATGATTGTATTATGTAAAAGACATTTTGAGTTTAGGTTCTAAATATGTTTACCGTAACCGGTTTATGTTTTCATTTTGAAATGCTTTGATAATGTTAGAATAAGTAGTCTGAGGAAAATCATCAGAAGCAGGTTAGATTTTTTTTTTCACTCTCATCTTTTCGTTAGGACAGTGAGGTAGACTTTATTTGCATTGGGGTGCGAGAAATACAGAGGATAGTGATAAGATTTTATCATTTTAAGCATTCGCTTTTATACTTGATATGCTATTCTTTGCAGCGATGAAATGGTCAACTTATCCATGTTTAACGCTTTTCTGTAGCCAATTGTGAGACTACACGATGGCGCAAAAAGTGATGCTCATTACCGGTTGCTCGACGGGCATCGGGCTGAGCATGGCGGCGCGATTCGCGAAGGATGCAGCCAAAAAGTATCTCGTCATCCCAACGATGAGAAACCTGAAGAAGAGGGGTCCCCTGGAGGAGGCGGCGGGCGGAGCCCTCGATGACACGCTTCACATCCGACAGCTAGACGTGGTAGATGACACCTCAGTGGCAGAATCTGTGGAGAAGGTTGTGAAAGACTACGGCCGCATCGATATTCTCAGTGAGTTGTCCTTTACCATGTATACCAAAAAAAAAAAAAGAAAACAGTCTCTCGTAGATTACTGTTTACTTTATCAAGAACACATCTGAGCAGTGTTAGGATAAGCTTGGATTATTTCTTTTTAATTTCCGTTAGAAGTGTCGAGGTAATGATGTGCATGGGCATTTTTTCTGAAGTAATAAATATAATGCCATGCCGCGCTTGCCTTAGAGGAGGATATTTTGAAAACTAAAAAATCAGTCAGCTTTTTACGCTTCGTAGTTTTGCTTGACGTATTTATCAGCCATGAAGAAAAGTCTCTAACCTTTTTTATGTCTGTAGTGAATTGTTCTAACCTATTATCTCTACGAAGTTTAACACAATAATCATCCTTCTTGGATTTCTGCGGCGAAGATATCAACCATCTCTTTTAGGCTGATCACGAGCTCGCAATGAATGTGACAGATTGCAAGAAGACAACAGTCGAATGTGCGGCAGTAGCCAACAAAACAAAATGAATACAGAAAGGAATAAAAGGAAACAAAAGTTTAATTTCATTTTTTAGTGTTCTCTGTTGTTGCATATTTCTGAAAAATCCTTAAAAATGATACGATACCTTGGTTGAACGTCTAAGTTGCAGGAAAAAAAGCGCCAAACATATCAATTTCTGAATTGTAGCGTGAGATGGTTTATACTGATTAACTTTTTTAAATTTTGATTTATAAGCGCATCGACTGAGATGGTTAGGGCGAGGGAAGTAATACCCCCCCCCCTTTATATCTGAGGGTTTTTTCGCGGTTTTGAATGGTCTTGCAACGATCTCGTGCATTTCTTGGGTGGAGTATTTGGGAAATTTTGATTTTCAACTGAGGTGATAAGTTCATTACTTCTGTTGCAAGAAAGAGCCCCTTACAAAATAGATTATGTAATTGTTGCGTGCTTTTTTCAAAATTATTTCAAAGTTTATTTTTCAAGCAGGGAGCAGCGCTTTTTTCCATCCTTAGAATTGAAATTCAAAGATCTGGTGAACACTCATTGGGGATTACTTTAGACATTTTCAGTGAAATTAGAGTCAGACGAAAGGATAATATCGCAATGTTACACCCAGAACGTGCAATGCATCTTTGTTTTTGTCTTATTTACGTAGAAGAAATTGTACAAGAAAGTAGTAATCGTATTACAGTTTCAAAGCCTGCCTATAATGAGATCAACTTAACTTTTTTGTGATATAAAAATATTAATCAATTCGTGTAATATGTTGTATGTAAGGTTGGAATGTCAAAGTCAAACCAATCTTTAAAAGCGGTCGAATAATGATGAGAATAATTATAGAACTACATCTCCATTTTCTGTTTTGGGGCCAAGGAAGTGTGGGATGAATGATTTGGTGTAGAGCAGAATATAAGGATTGAGCTATTGCGATGAAATACGCCTCCTCGATTTGTGACGCGTCAATCTCTCTATTACATACACACACACACACACACACACACACACACCTACCCACACACACACACACACACCCAAACACACTTTCACTTTTCCCAAAGTAGATACCCAATTCCTGCGCAACCTAACTTTCTTTACTTTATAAAATGGGCGATGCTCACTGAAGCAATATTTTTTTTACTTTTTTGTTGTCATACAAAATAGAAGAGACTTTCATCCAGCCATATCTTTAAAAAGTTTTTCAAAATTCGAATATTTTTTTTTTATTCGAGGCCAGAGACACCCAGCATAATTTAATGGTATGCAGCAATTCATTCAAGTTTTTTTGCTAATAATTTGGATAAACGTAAGCAGTTTGTTTCAGTAAACAATTTGAGATTTAGCCTGAGGACCTGGGCTATTGTCTGCAGGTGGGTTTAATACTTAGTCCACTTGTCTTTCTCCTTTATATCAATGATGTTTGAAATGTTACAGATTGATTACAGCTTATTTATCATGCTGATGATGCAAGCGTATTCATGCGTAAAAGATAAAATTAATTGACTTTTCTGTTGTTACATTTATTGAAGAAATTAGAAAAAAAATGATTGGCTTCCTACAAATAGATTAATCATCTAGGTGTGAAGGAAAACCCAGTGTATGTTATATATATATATATATATATATATATATATATATATGAAGGGTTTGTTTGCAAAAACCGATAAGTCCATTTTTGAAGATTTTGAAGTACGATCTCTGTCATAAAGTACAAAAATAATACCTTTTAAATGATATATTGGTCACTATATATAGAGGTATATTTTTGAAGTTATGGTCAAAAGAAGCACAAATTTTCTTATTATTCTCTTTATTTTTCTTGACCTTTAATCGCAAAATATCTCCATTTGGCAAATATGGACTTATCGGTTTTTGCAAACAAACTCTTCATATATACATATATATACAGGGAAATAAAGGGACTGTACAATACTGCTTGAGGTGAGGATTCAGGTTTATAACATTTTTGATGAAATAAAGAGAAACCTCTAATGAAATATGAAATAGCATGTAATTTCAAGAAGGATTCAATGTTTATTTGATGGAAATTGGCCTTGAAATTGCTGAGATATCACATTTATATCACATTTTTTTTTTCATAAACTCTGCACGTAGTTAACAATGCCGGAGTTGCATCACTCGTTCCCTTCGAGTACGCGACAATGGACAACGTGCGCGATGTCATGGAAACCAACTTCTTTGGCACGACCCGGATGATGCAGGCGGTGTTACCGCACATGAAGAGGCAGCAGTACGGTCACATCATCAACATTAGTTCTAACAGCGGAATTAATGGTAGGTCTTTGCAATTGATATAAAATCTTGGACAAATCCTTGTAGATGATTCTACCCTTATATTCTTGCACATCGACTTCAGATATACATGTAGTATTATGATCTAACAACTAACAACATAACAAACACAGAGAATGAAAAAAAAAAAGAAAGAAGATCGGGTACGGGATCAAAGTGTAATGTCGTAGCCATTCATCGCCATGGGAACTGGTTTTAAAGATCCTGTTTACCTTTGGAAGCAGTGATTTTTAAAAATGTTCAAGATATCAGATTTTATGCATATGTGCACGTAGGTCTGTTGTATCACAAAACATCCTACTATATAACTTTTTTGCAATAAAGCCTGAAATATAAGGAGATATCTGTATTTTTCTCAATAAACCGTAACTGTAGACGGATTAGTCTGGGAGCATTTTTATTATAACTATTGTTCACATTTTGTATATTTAACAATACTTAACATCGATTATACGGATTCAAATATTTACAGTGGTTGTTTCTATCCCTAACTCACATTTCAGAACTATTTTAAAGCACAAATGCTGGGGGGGTTTTTTTTCATCTGCAAATGGTAAATTATGCCTTTAAGCAACCTGTACCGAATGGGTGCACGTCACGAGTTCGACACCCACGAATCATTATAGCCCACGACTCATACAGCCCATGAGTTTGACACTAAAGCAAACAAGGCCCACAAGACCGACACATTAAAGGGATCACACAGTTTTGGTTGAGACCTTAATTTCGAGTTTCTAACATTTGTGTGTGTGTGTGTGTGTGTGTGTGTGAAATAATAAGAAACCTCTTATGAAATATGAAAGAGCATGTAATTCTATGAAGAATTTAATGTTTATTTGATGAAAATTGGTTTTGAAATGGCTGAGATATCCAAAAAGAGTGATTCTAATAAAGTGTGGGACCCACACTTTATTACGATCGCTTTTTTCTCAAATAAACTTTGAATTCCTCTTAAAATGGTATGCTCTGTACTATAACATAAGTGTTTTCTGGTATCTCGCAAAAAGTTAAAAGCCCAATTCCCATCTCCACCAATACTGTACCATCCCTTTAAGCCGTAAAGCTGTAAAGTCTAACTCATGAGCTGTTTTTACCTAGTGTAGAACTCACAGGCCTATAACTTTGTCTAGTGTCGAACTCATGGGAAGTATGACTTTTGGGCAGTATGAATCATGGACCTTTTTTTTTTTTTCCAAGGTGGAACTTGTGGGCTGTATAACTCGTGGGAGTTGGTCTCGTGGGATGACCTCGTCCCGAATATTTATGTTGCTAACCATGTTTGCACCTGGTTCCAATCTAATCAACACAAACAAACAAACAAACAAGCAAAACTATGACATCATCACTTCGTTACTCTATCAGGATGAGAAAAGCAAATATTCTGCGTGCCAGAAGCTTAACTTTGATACGCGTCACTGCAATGCCTTCTTTTTTCATCATAATGGAAATGTATAACATGGAAACAGTGTCATGCGGATTATGTTCATTCTTGGGAAAGATGAGTTCGAATGTCTCTTGAATCTTATTAATACTTAAGCAATGATTGACAAATTATGACAGTGGCAGAATCTTGATTTGGACGGTTGATGTTTCAAGTCCAACACGATGAAGATTCCAAGATATACATACGAATATACGTGTATACATATATAATACACATAATCTAGTGCATGAGGCTGAATGCACTATAAGTTTTGTATAACAACATAAGCACCGACAAAGTCTGAATTTGTCCCGAAGGTCAGTTATATTCAATGAGGGCCGCATGCCGAATTGAATATGTCTGCCTGACGGCAAATTCAGAAATTGGAGGTGCTTGGTACTTGTTATAGTGCAATAAAATGTCATGCACTATGTGTTATATAAAATAGCATACATACCCAGATAAGGCAAAATAAATTGAAAAAAAAAGACGAAAGCTTAGATCAATTAAGACTTTACACGTGTCTAGACAATACCAATTTCTCTGAACCTGTGTAGACAAAATCCTGAAGATCCAAATTCAACTATCGAGTCTAGGGTCTATATCTAGATCTATATCTAACAGTGCAAGTAACAGTAGGATTGGTTAGGACTAACGTTAGATCTACGAGCGACAGAGCTAGTTAACACTAGACCCTAACGTTATAGGTCTACAAGGGAAGTAGTCCTGAGATTTTCACTGTAATGATAATTAAGAAGAGTAAAAAACATAACCTTTCACCAGTTTATACGCGTGGAAATGAAAAACTGTCTCCGTACGCGATTTTTGAAAAATAATTCCTGCAAACGATCGTGTAAGAGCCGGCAAAAAAATGGTACGTCATGCATGCCCTACTCACCAAGTTGACAGCCGTGCCTCTAAAAACCAATTTAAGTGTTGAAATGATTTAATAGTTGCAATTTTATCATATAATGTGAAAGTTTGTGGTTTTATTATTTCAAACAAAATATTTCAAGCTTAGATATATATAATTCATTCAAATTGATATTGTTAACATAAATTTATATGTATTTTTAAACCAAATACACAATGAACTTGACATCAAATAGGCACGGTCCTTTTCTAGCTTCCGTCCGTGTTGCATACTTCTCAGCGTAGAAACCAGTGAAACCACTCTCGCGCGCGAATTCTTACCATACAAATGTACAGAGTACTCCGTCTAGCTGATTTTGGCCAAGATAACCTGTGCATGAGAGAGTCAAATTCTTCAAAGAAAATATTGTTTGTATCTCAATATTTCTGTAAGTAGTCAGATATCGCCTTTCCTCGAAAAAAAAACAAAAAACAAAAAACTATGACGTGAGCCGGGAAGGGTAAATACAGGGGGTCGTAGGGATATGATTTCGCTCCACTTTGCCGTGCATGTCCAGTCGGCACTGGCAGCAGCTACCTCAGTGGCACTATACTGCAGTCCAACCCCGGCTGCAGCCCCACGGTAAATGAAACATAGCTAGCCTCTTTCCTTACCTCTCTACGCTTTTTTTCCCTCGGTTCTCTTCGAAGTCGATGCTCGAGGTGTTTCTGTTTTATAACTCATGTGAGCAAATGGTCGGCATTGCATGTGGCTTCAGGAGTTTTCTCGGTTTATAACCGAGGGCCACAGCCTGCCGGTCCACGTAAAAACATCGCTTCTCAAATGGTCCACACACAGGTAGGTCACACCACAATATCGAGATTTTGTAGGCCCTAAGTTTCTTATGTTCGGCATCGTTGTACCGAGATTTCCCAGCTATACAACTCACCTTTCACGATACTTTTGTGGGTCTGGGACGGAAAAAAGGATTTTCCTGGGAAATTTTCTGCACGATTCGAGCAAAACTACTGATGTAAGATAGCCTGACCAGACGACGCTGAATGCGGTCGCCCCTATAGTGTACTACAATGCAGGCCTGTAGCTGTGTAGAACCGTGTCTACCTACAATCTGTACACGTGTACTAGAACATGCATGAGCGTCGACAGGGCTGCAGCTGCGCTTGTGATAGACTGGAAAAGTGTGAAGGGCAAACCGCGTACGGGGTATCTACCGTAGATCTAGTTGTACCGTCCACACGTGTACTGTGCGAATATAATACACAATGCACACACACACACACACACACACACACACAACGTAGAAACAATGTCAAATACTACTAGTAGTAGCCACCGACGTCTTCATGCATCCGGGTAACTAGGGAGCGTACGGATAACGAGCAGAACACGGCTGGGAAGAGTTGTGCCTCGGTGACGTCTGACTCTCCGCCAGGACTTGCTCATTAGCATATTCACCATGCAGATTCACACTTTTTCAACCAAAATTTACGAGCTTATTTGGTGATTTGAAAGTTTGTTTTCGGTGAAAGTAGTTCATTGGAGGTACCAACAACAACATATATTTTTTTTTTTAAATTTCGTGAGGACTGCTTCCTTTTAAACATGTTTAGACGCCCTACTTACTGCACTGGGTCCAGGACCAGGACTAGATGATGTATTGTAGGATTAGGGATCTACTGGATTTAAAGGTGCATGGTCCCGGTGTTTTAGTCAAATGTGTACGCGGGCGCACGGCGCAAGTTTCCTATAGAGACCTACGCTATCGACTTCTCTTTGAGCGTGTTTATACAGAGAAGCAAAATACGCGCTCATGCTGGCTCATGCCGGCTCATGCCGGCTCATGCGAGAGGACCTCTCGAATTTTGTTCTGTATAAACACGGCGTATGCCGGCATACGCCGCCAAATGCAGGCTCATGCGAGAGGTTCCGTCCGCCACCTTTTGAGGTGGCCGATGCGAGAGGAGCCTCGCGTATTTTGCTGTGTGTTTATACAGACGACCGAAATTCGAGAGGTAACCTGAAAGCGTGTACGTATTTTAATATCTGTCATGATCGAACCACGTCTTCTCCTTCTTACTGAAAAACTGGATTTCAATTGATCAGTTGGCCGGGTGGTTGTCAAGAGGAACGTTACAAGAATGACCTTCAAGCTTGGTGGTCCTGATGACTTTGCCGGTGCCATCTTGATTTTTTTTTTCATTTTTTCCCATCATGCAATAAACTGCACTGCGAACATGACCTATGCTTGACCCCAAATTTCGAGAGGTCCGGTTCAGCTGAGGTCCGCTCGCATCGGCTCGCATCGGCTCGCATGAGCCGGTATTTTGACTTCTGTATAAACACGAGAAATAAGCGATCATGCGGGAGGTAAAATACCGGCTCATGCGCGCCGATGCGAGAGGCTCCTGTATAAACACGCACAATGCTAACGGTGATCGGCAGTATCATCAACAGCGCCATCTATACTACCGGGACTATGCCCCTTTAAACACAAGGCTCGTGCCAGGCATTGTAGGCGTTGACTTTCACTTTGTATAGCAGGTCACTGTGATCGAGAACAGCAGTGTGCAGCCGTACAACCAAGGTTGGGCGAGAATAAAAAGTGCCCATCCGGGACACGACAGTTGGAGTTGGCAAACATGGCGTAAACAGCTGTAGTCATTCGGTACTGATCCAAGAATGTTTTGTCGGTGAATGACAGATGTTTTGTCGGTGCATGACGTGTGTTTCCTTGGTGCATGACATGTGGGGAACATGTCCGGGAAATGAACATACAAACAAGCCACAAGCCGTCTTTTGGGTAGTTATTTCGGTGTTTGGTAGATCGTTGTAATGATTGATGCCCGTTGGAGGTATGTGTAGTGTTTGCACTCATGTGAGATGTGTACACAGGGCAGCGAACGTAACAGTGTCGTTCGTTCGTAAGCAGCGGTATTCTTTACTGCGTGACATTGCATGGTATGTGTAATGGGGCTGCGTTAGCAGTGGTTGTGAATGGCAGTGCGATTCGCGAAGCGATTGGATGAGTATGTTTTGCGCACTTGTACTGGTCTTTTCGCAAGCTGAATACCAGGGTTAGGCCTACAGCATTGATTGCTGGAAAGGAAGGGTATTATCGTTTCCGTTGTGTCATTCTATCAGATTAGTGTGTCACTTTCTGGTTATTTGGATTAGCATCGTTAGATGTGGCTTTACGAGGAAATTGGCCTCTTGATATACGAGTGTTCGTCCGGTCTGAATTGCTTAGACTATTCTCGTAGTTCGGTCCCCAGTTGGGGTGTACTGTAGGAAGTTGCGTTAGCGACGTAGTCTTGAAATCTAGTCGGAAAGCTAGATGTGAATAAATCATGGCAGCCAAGTTCGATGCAGCAGAGTTTGTGAAAGACGTCACTCTTGGTAGATTGAGAGGGTTAGTGAAAGCCCAGTTGATTGATGTTGCAGCTCATGTAGATGCCGATATCAGAGAGTGTAGTCGAAAGAAAGAAATTTTTGCAGTTCTGGTGAAGAAGCTTGAACTGGGTGGTGCAGAATATGAACACACAGACCAGAGTGAGAGTACAGATGAGATTGAGAGTGCTGGTAGAAAAACTGCTCCAAGTACTATTACTACAACTAGACCTAGTGATATGAGGGTAGATTCCACACAACTAAAACTGGCTAGATTGGAGTTAAAAAAGGAAAATATTAAGGCAGAAAATCTGAGACTTGAACAAGAGTTAATGCAACGTCAAATTGAGTTGACCCAGGCCCAGGCCAGTAGCGTCCCAGGGGATAGGCCTAATGTTACTATGTCGAGACAGAAGACGCCCGACATTGCAAAAATGGCAAACACAGTCCCCCGCTTTGATGAAGAGGATGTAGACTCTTTCTTTTTCTCCTTTGAGAGAATAGCCAGGAATTTGGAGTGGGAGAAGAAATATTGGTCTATGAGAGTACAACAAAAGCTCACAGGCAAGGCACAGTCAGTAGTGTCTGCTCTCTCGGATGAGGAGGCAAATAACTATGACACAATAAGAAAGCAGTCCTTCTTGCCTATCAGTTAGTCCCAGAAGCCTACAGGCAAAAGTTTCGAGGATATAGGAGAGGTTCGGGACAGACCTACGTAGAGTTTCAGAGAGAAAAAGAAATTCTGTTTGATCGATGGGTTCGATCAATGAAAGTAGATCTCACTTATGAAAATTTGAGAGAGATAGTGTTGATGGAGGAGTTCAAGAAATCGACACCTCCAGATCTGAGAAAATATTTGGAAGATCGAAGAGTACATGATGTAAAGAGTGCAGCAGTCACCGCTGACCAGTATGAGTTGACACATAAGGTGAAAACAAAAAGTCCTGTGGAAAAGAGGAAGTTTGATCAGCTGAGAAATCCTGACACTCAAAAGTGGCACAGTAGTCATAGTGAACGCAGAGATAAAGTAAAGACTGAATCACAGAAAGAGCGCCCGAAATTGCCACGGCCTTAGTACAAAGAAGTGAGATGCTTTTTCTGTGGAAAAACGGGTCACATTAAGTCTGAATGTAGGCGATTGCTGGAACAAGATGAAGCAAAAGAAAAACAAAAGAAAAAAGCAATACATGGTTTAGTCCATGCAGACACGCGTTCACAGAACAGTTCAGATGCTGAAACAAAAGTGAAATCGCACCAAACAGCCACCAATGGTTTTGTTAAGTCAAGTGTAAGTGATGAACAGCGTCATCCAAATGTGAAAAGCAGTGTCTCAAAAATGGCAGATACGTGTTCAAGTGGTCGTGTGCATGAAAAGTACAATGACTTCATTTCCAAGGGTACAGATACCATTACTGAATTTAGAGTACCGGTTGTCATCCTTCGTGATACTGGAGCTACACAGTCCCTCATGGTAGGAGATGTGAAGAGTATGCCCGTAGACTGTAACACGGGTAGAAAAGTACTGATACATGATGTCAATGGAGGAACGCAGGCGGTCCCTCTATTCCGAGTGAAGTTGGATAGTGGATAGTGGAAGTGATTGTGGGAATTGTTCCATTTCTCCCTATGGATGGAGTTTCCTTTTTGCTTGGTAATGACCTTGCAGAAGGTCGAGTGAGTGTCCTTCCGGTTGTTTCTGAAGTCCCAGTGTACGAGCAGGAAAGCGAAAAACTGGTCGATGAATTCCCAGAAGTGATCCAACATGTGCTATCACCAGGTTTCGAGCAAGTGAAGCAGAGCGTGAAAGAAAGGAGTCTGAAAGTGAAATTTCTCTTGATGACACATTCTTTGGAAGGGTTACTAGTGAAGATGAAAGAGAACAAAGTTGGGAAGAAGGTGTGTTCAGTCAGCCGGCTTAAATCAAAGCACAGATGGAAGATGAGGAATTGTTGAAGTTGAGAGAGGGTGCATTGACTGTAGATGGAGGCGAAGGGAGTGCCAGAATGTTTCTATGTAAAGTCTGGTGTTTTGATGAGGAAATGGCGTCCTCCAAATCGTCCCGCAGATAGGACTGGACGGTTGTCGACCAGATAGTTGTTCCTCCGCCGTATCGAAAGGAAATTCTACGTCTTGCACATGAAATTCCAATGGCCGGACGCATGGGTGTCAAGAAGACTTTGTGTAGAATCAGAACTCACTTCTTCTGGCCCAAGATGAGAAAGGATGTGTCTGAATTTTGTAGAACGTGTCATGAAAGTCAAGTGGTAGGAAAACCACAACCTGCCATTAGACCTGCGCCTTTGATTCCTATTCCGGCTTTTGAGGAGCCATTTAGCCGTGTGATGGTAGATTGCGTTGGTCCATTGCCGAAGTCCAAGTCGGGATGTCAGTATTTATTGACTGTGATGGATGTTTCCACGAGATACGCAGAAGCATTTCCGTTGAGGAGCATAACTGCTAAGTCAGTTTTGGATGCCTTGTTGACTTTCTTTACAAGGTACGGGCTACCAAAAGAAATTCAGTCGGATCAAGGTAGCAATTTCATGTCTCGTGTCTTTCAGGAGTTGATGTACCAGCTTGGTGTTCAACAGGTCAAGTCGCCTGCAATCTCAGGGGGCCTTAGAAAGGTAACATCAGACGCTAAAAACGATGTTGAAGGTCTACTGTCAGGATAATCCTAGGGACTGGGATAAATGTATCCCTTTTCTTCTCTTCGCTGCTCGTGAAGTGCCTAATGAATCCACTGGATTCTCCCCCTTTGAGTTGGTGTTTGGGCATGAGCCAAGAGGGCCCCTGAAAGTTGTGATGGAGCAGTTGTTGTCTGATGGGGAAGACAAAGATTCCAATGCCTTAGACTACATCTCCACGTTCAGAGAGCGTCTTGTGAGAGCGAATGAAGTGGCGAGAGAACACCTGAAGTCTTCGCAACAGACAATGAAGGAAATCTTTGACCGAAAGGCAAAGAGTCGTCTGTTTGAGGTGGGAGACAAAGTCTTGGTTCTTCTTCCATTGCCAGGAGATGCATTGAAGGCTAAATTCAGTGGTCCCTATGTAGTAGAGAGGAAGCTTGGGAAGGAGACTTATGTGGTGAGCATGCCTGACCGTAGAAAAACCAAGAGAGTGTGTCACGTTAATATGTTGAAGAAATATCATGAATGTGTAGAAGACGTAGGTGCAGTTGTGAGTGAGAGTGTCCTACAAAGTCCTGGGAAAAGTGCAGAAGAGTTTGAACCTGATGCTCCAGATTCTAAGAGTGTGAGTTTCAAGTCAGGAATGATTCCGCGAGTAGAGAACTCAAGAGGCACTAGAAAATCCAGAGTTACTGATCAGTCATCTGTCTGATTCGGAGAGGCAAGATGTTGTCGACATCTTCCAGGAATTTCCGGAGGTGTGCAGTAATAAATTTGGCTGTGCGAAAGACACTGTTCATACAGTAGATGTTGGTGAAAATGCACCCATCAAGCAGCATCCATATCGGATTAATCCTAAGAGAGAATAGGTGGATAGGGAGATAGATTTCATGCTTGCAAATGGAATCATAGAGCCCAGTAACTCAAACTGGAGTTCCCCAGTAGTGCAAGTCCCAAAGTCGGACAGAACGTCCAGGTTTTGTATAGATTACAGGAAGGTCAATGCCATAACCAAGACTGATTCGTTTCCGCTTCCTTTGAGGAATGTATTGATCGGGTAGGAAGTGCTGAGTATTATTATTATTATTATTATTGCTATTATCTATAATGCGCTTTTCCCACAAGGCCCAAAGCGCTTACAATCAATTCAAAACATGTACGACAGTATATGTAATTGGATAAATGTTATATATACAGCTACGAACTAGTTGCTACTGAAAAGATGTGTTTTCAAGGCTTTTTTGAACACACTGACTGATGGAGACTGTCTAACGGTAAGTGGTAAATTGTTCCAGTGCTTTGAAGCAGACACAGTAAATGTCCTATCACCGGCTAAGGTGCGAGTAACAGAGTATGTGAGACGAAGCGGATCACTAGATGACCTCAAATTTCTAGTAGGTGTATATAAAGTCAAACAGGCGTCTAAATATGTCAGCAAATTGGATTTGATGAAAGGGTATTGGCAGGTACCATTAGACAAGGATGCAAGAGAGATCTCGGCGTTTGTCACGCCCTCCGGGTTATACCAGTGTCGTGTCATGCCCTTCGGGATGAAAAATTCCCCCGCCACTTTTCAACGGATGATGAATCGAGTTATTGCTGGTCATGATAACTGTGTTGTCTATATAGACGATGTGTTGGTTTTCAGCAATACGTGGGAGGAGCATGTTGCACATCTTCGAGAGCTGTTCCGGAGGTTGTCACATGCAGGACTCGTGGTGAATCTGGCCAAATGCGAGTTTGAGAAAGCTTATGTGACTTACCTAGGTCACAAGGTAGGCCGAGGTAGCGTCGCACCACGAGATGCCAAGGTCCGAGCCATCGTGGACTTCCCAGTGCCGGCATCGAAACGGGAGCTTCAGCGCTTTTTGGGAATGGTCGGATTCTACCGGAGATTCGTTCCCAACTTCAGTCACTTGGTGGTGCCCTTGACGGACCTGTTGAAAAAGGGTACAACGTTCCAGTGGTCCGCGAGGTGCCAGGATGTGTTCCAAAAGCTGAAGGCCGTCCTCAGGAACGACTCCGTGCTCATCGCACAAAAACTTCGAGAGGAGCTTCCAGCTGGCTACGGATGCTAGTGACCGAGGAGTAGGAGCCGTGCTACTTCACGACGACGACAACGGACACAGCAAACCCGTGTGTTTCTTCTCCAAAAAAAAAAAACTGAATCGCCATCAGCAAAAGTATTCAACTGTGGAGAAGGAATGTCTCAGTGTCGTTCTAGCCGTGCAACATTTCGAAGCGGATTTGGACGGTGGAAGAGACATTGTGGTGTACACTGACCATAACCCATTGACGTTTGTAGAACGCTTCAAGCACAAGAATCAGCGTCTCTTCCGGTGGAGTTTGATTCTCCAGCTGTACCCACTGAGAATTGTGCACATAGCAGGAAAGGACAACAAATTAGCAGACGCTTTGTCTCGAGCTTGAAACTATGCACGCGCTGATAATGTCGCCGAACGATAACAATCTCAAATCTACAGTGAAACCTACATCAAGCAGAACATTTCAAACAAGACTCAAAACAGACAAGAAACTGATGTTGATTTTTTTTTTTTTTGTATATGACAACGTATACATGTTTTTATGTATTCTCATTCAGTTTTCTTCCTTTCCCAAGGATCTGTGAAGGAAGAAATTGTATTTATGCTAATCATGTTTGTTTTAAACGAAAACAGCATATGTGAGTGATGCTAGGATGTATGAGAAAGTACTGGTACACAATATTCTGTCTTTATAAGAAGACATCACTTGAAAATTTTCGTGTGTTACACGCCAAGTATTGTATGATATTTTGAAAACCCAACATTACAGAAAGCTCCAGGATACAACATTTTGTGGTGTTTAAGGTTACAGTGAAAGCTGTGCTTCTGTTGCACACTTCTATTTTGATTTCATTCAATGTACCCCAAAGAGTCAACGGATTCATATTGTTATGTATACCGATACGTTACAGAGTTAATGCTAGTAAATGCAAAAACAGTATAGCAAAACACAAGCGGCCAGTCACAGGAAAACTGTTGATCAAATTTTGAGTTTTATGTCAACCGATTGTGTTAAAACAAGAGAATTTGTGTTGTTTTGTATCAATGAAAAAGTGTTGAGTGACAGTGAGGCATAAAGAAGCCAAGATATAATGTCACTTTTGTAGATTAATAGCCTGTATATGTACAGTATTTCGATGTTATAATCAAGAGATGCGTGCTGTTACCTCATTCAGCGAAACTCCAGTGAAAGTTTGTGTTGGAGAAACAGACATAATTTATCTTTGCAAAAGTCAGCACAATTTCAGAAAGAAAGTGTATGTTTGGTTTCCACATTTAAAGATGAAGTGTATGTGTTACCCCCTCCCCCCCCCCAAAAAAAAAAAAATACTATAAATGCCTGAAGTTATGTAAGCTTATTGGTCCAGTATGTGAGGATATAATTACAGTCGAGACTACCAGAGAGCACAGTCTCCGTCAAAATATTGATACTACTGGAGAAATGATTGATTACATCTTATGTAATCTTTCCGGATTATGTGCACCCGTATGTGCACCCGTTGAAAACAGTTTCACATGTGTATTATTGTAGACACATTGCGTAATTATTGTATTTATATGTTTTGTAGGAGGGCTTGTTAAGTTTTCATATATGCCAGGTGAGGTTTTAAGAAAACAACACAAAACTATTTGAGTTTGTAATCGTGTAAGCTGAATTGTACGCAAGAACAGTGAAGTAAGTCTTACAACGAAGGTGTTTATAGTCGAAAAGTTACATTCAAAACTTTCCTCTTGTTGAGGGGAGGTGTGATGGAGAACAGCAGTGTGCAACCGTGCAACCAGGGTTGGGCGAGAATAAAAAGTGCCCATCCGGGACACGACAGTTGGAGTTGGCAAACATGGCGTGAAAAGCTGTAGTCATTCGGTGCTGATCCAAGAATGTTTTGTCGGTGAATGACAGATGTTTTGTCGGTGAATGACAGATGTTTTGTCGGTGCATGACGTGTGTTTCGTTGGTGCATGACAGTCACCGTCATTGAAGTTACCATTGCTGCAAATGTGGATGCCGAGAGTGTGTTGTAAATGTCGTTGTAAAAGTTCATAGCGTAGCGTGATCAAAGAACGCTTAGCGTATACCGTACATACGCTGCCCATTTTTTTTTTTTTTTTTTTTTTTTTTTTACGGCGCACTTCCGCGTAGAATGTACGGTGAAAGCGGCACGAATCTTGGTTGACTTGCTCAATATCCGTCGGATTGATTCCTTTTTCAGAACAGTAGGAGTGCAAAATTTGTAGGGCGTACACGTGTATTTTCACCATTCTCAGTAAAAGCGTTCAATAATACGGAATTTTGGTGTCGCCGACATTCCATGACAGTTTGCGGTTCCCTGAAACCTATTAGATACTATTTAAATGTTTATAATATATCACGAGGACTTTATTTGTTAAAAACAAACACGATCAAATGCGGTTGTCTGCCTTTTTGTAAAAAAAAAAAAAAAAAAATTGCTGTTAAACTTCGTTAAAGGTAGGGCATACCTTTTACAGACTTCCCAAAATGCAGCAAAACATTAAATATGAACATCAGGGGACTTGTTTATGCCATTGCTGAGAAATTTGGAAGTCAACAGTTATCTTCAATTTGAATAATGCACAAAACTCAACTACTCAGTAGTTCTGTGTGTCAGCCACACTTAAGCCTTTTTGTTGCAGTCTTCTGTATTTTTTTTAATCTATAACACAAATCTAAAAGTATAAGAGCTGATGTAATAACATATAGAGTGTGTGGCAAGAATGTATATAGAAATGTTTGTAAGTTTTGATGAACTTTCTTCACAAAATATACATGATGGACACACATGCAGTGCATGGGTCTGCAAAGGTAGCCTAGTAATGTACTGGAATTTACGGTGAGCCCCGAAAAAAAAAATAAATTCAATTCAAAATCTAACGGTCAATAAAATGTACTGAATGTTACCTTCCACTTTCACTAATTTATGGGAGTTTCTAAAATGATACTCTCTTCAACATATCACTGCATTTATACAACTCTTCATTTAAGGAATGCAAATGGGATTCCCTACCTTTAAGACCCCCAAAACGCAGTGTCGCCGGCTATTTTAGAATTATGTTTTATTGCTCCTCTCCGTCCACAAACACACTTTCCAAATATCATTTTCATGGACGATGAGCATATCATATGTGCTAATCACAATACTCGAAAAGTTTCAAAATTTTTATTGACTTCTTTTTTATAGCCTTTTGAAACCTGTCGCCAAGTTCACCGCCAGATACGTTACCAGTTTCTTTAGTGTTACAGCATTGCGAAAATAACAAGACTATGCAATGACCCTGTGTATATGAAACCCTGAGGATATACTTCGTACATTGCAAGTACTTAGATTTTTTGTGCAACAGCTTTTTATTGAGAATACGGTACAATGTTTGAAATATCGGTTTTCTACTTTTTTTGGACAGATACGTTACATACATTTCACGCCACCCACTGCGACAGATATTGCAATGTCAGGCAAATTGTATGTTACACGTTACTCCTCGGAATGACTCATCGATTCAACATTAAAGTTTAGTACAAGTGAGAAATATTTGGTAGATATCACTCTCATAATAACATGATTGACCATATACGTTACCCCAGATACGTTACCACAGATACGTGACCGAATTTTGCTCATTGGTCTTGTGCTTTCAGGGGATCAAAATCTGGTCAAAATTCATCCCTACACATTACATGCTTCGTTTTGTTGGACCTCAGGATTATATTCTTACACCAAAAGGACAGAGAGGTGAAAAAGAGCAACGCTTCCACATGATTTTTCTTTCTGCGTCAGTGTATGTCTCACAATTTAATGCCAAGTTTTCCGACAGATACGTTACCACGTAATCAAAATGCTGAAAAAAAAAAAATTGTAAATGTTTTGACAAACAAATCGTTGTGTGCTCACAAACTCCAAAGTTCTATTCTATAAAACCCAGCCACTTTCATATTCTATGCAACAACTTTGAACGTTTATTTTACAAGACGAAGCTATGATTCAGCATATCAGTTTTTTGCTTTTCAGATTTAGCAGATACGTTACGTATAATTTAGGGCACCCACTGTGACAAATAATGTTATGTAAAACAAAGTGTTCATAAAACAATTCTGCATAGAATGACGCTTCCATAAAAAAATATTAAAGTTATGTTCAAATGAAGAATATTTAGTAGAAATTGCTCTGTAACTTCAACGACAGATTCATTTACGGTGTGCCAGATACGTTACCAAACTTTGAAAAAGTAAAACGTAGTTTATGAAAAGCTTCCGAGAAAAGTTTCAGTGTTCTGTTGCATATTTATTCTAGTGTTTTTCAACATATGAAGAAGTACTCAAGATTCATTGATAACTTGAACAATTATTTATTCATTTTCATTAAAAGGGGTGAGCCAAATGCGTTGCCATAGGCCAAACAACTTTTTAGTATATCGAGTTCATAGAGACTGTACCTGTTTCCTTCTAAGTGCCTGCAAAAATATATTTTTTAAACCTTGTTTGCATTATCCATCAAAACTTAATGAATATTTATAGTCAGATGGATAAATACATTCAGACATAAGATGAGAATATTCTGTGAATGAAGAACTCAGCTTTCATATTTAAGCCTCTTTTCCACTACATTTCATAGTTTAAATATTACGTACAATGTTTGAAATGGTTAATTTGGGCTTACATCATTCATTTTTACATCAATTCATAAGGTAAATGATTAAACAGGTGATATCTATTAATTCATACACAACTAAAATTATTACTTATATTTTACCAGATACGTTACCAAAGGCGATTCGATGTTTTTCAATAGTTATTTCCCCAGGAAAGCAATTCATATTTTGTTTCCTGTGGAAATTCCAGATCGGATCGTTCCCTTTGCGTGATTTGTGGGATTCGAAACTTTATTTGTAAGCGAAATTTGTTAAAAATACAAAGTGAATCTTAAGGTTATATTTCATTTCAGCAAAACACATATTTCAACCTTCCACACAGAAATAATTTTTACCAATAAGCAAGGGATGACAACATCTTTACCTCTTGAAAAACCCCAATATCCTTAGGGGGGACAGATGTCTTTTCCTGAACAGAAATTGGATCAAATCTATGAATTTAATTCAAAGTTAGGAGTCCATTACAACATGTAAATTTGCGGTAACGTATCTGATTGGTGATCAAAAATCATGTATGATGCTCTATTTCAATTCATCTTTACTCAATGAATGGCCACCATTTAGCATGTTCCACTTTTTGTCTCGTATTTGACCGGTTTCGAAGTTACCGAAAACACATCTTTGAATGTATTACTTTGTGGTTGATTTTTCGGTTTTACTCACATGGAATTGAACACTTAATCTGAGAATGGCCCATTTGATGACATCCTTTGTTTTCTTTGTGTCCTTATCGTCTAAGATGCTGTTTATATAGATCAGTCTCTGTAAAAGTAGCGAACCTGTTGTTTTCAGCTTCCATGTTTAAATCTACCGCTGAAAGTTTAGTCCCACACAGAAAAGGTGCTGGCATAGCCAGCGAGAATCGAGAATAACAATTATATCGAGCAAAGCATATCGCGGTTGTGGCGCAATCGCGCCGATAAGATGCGGGATTCAAGTACTCGATGATTAAAGTGAGGGAGCAAAAACCGATAGTCACATCGATAGTGGGTTATCGTTTGCAATCGTTATATTTTGCGTGCACTATAACTTTTGTCATGCACTGCCGGCCTGGAAGTATGTATGCTATTATATATATATATATATATATATATATATATATATATATATATATTATATATGTATATGTATATAATAGCATACATCACTATCATTATATATATATATATATATATATATATATATATATATATATATATATATATATTATATATATATATATATATATAGTGATGATTGTAGTCCCCGTGTCGTTACCAGTACAGAAAAGATGACGAAGTATAGGGTAGTAATGCATTTCAGTCTAGCAGTGCTATTCATTCAAACCAAATTTTCGATGCATACACACACACACGTCTTCTTCAGGGTCGACATGAACAATACATTACATTCGTCATTTTAGAATTATGTATGTATATATATATATATATATATATATATATATATATATATATATAAATGACTTATGGTGTGCAATTTATGAATAACTTTCTGTTCATTGCAGGATATCCGTTCTATGACTTGTATACTGCTTCCAAACATGCCGTAGATGGTCTTAGTGAAGCCATGGCAACACGAATGAAGGCACATAACATCAGGTGGGTGGCAAATTATTCATGTCCGTTCATTATTGTATTCTATAGAGCACATTTCAAAATGTGTGTACATTTCCTTTGTTTCTGTTTGGTATCTGCTGTTTTACAGTGGGAATCGATGTAGGCCTTCTTTCCCCCTTTAGATGCGTAGATTTTTTTCTCTTCTTTATGCCTATTACTTCACCATGTGTGTAAAAATGAAGGAAAAAAAGACGCAGAGAAAGTATATTACACTCTCTTGTCTCATTTTGGCATACATTGGTCCTTGCCTTTTCAATCCAAGAATAATGCAGACATAAAAACTAATGTACCCTCTGAAAGAGCAAGCAATTGTATGTTCTCTAGTGCCTTTGCTGTGGATAGACTATGTTATTTAAAAAAAAAAAAGAAATGCGGATTTGTTTTTTGTTTTTTCTGTGATAGAGTGACGTTAGTACTCCCGGGACCAGTGGACTCCAACATCAACGATAACATAGGGGAACAGACGCGGTTGCCTACGAAGGCCGCCTCCGACCAAATAACCCTGAGACAAGCCAGGACCATCAGTACGCATATGAAGTGAGTGAGATTGTTTCGCAAACATACGTAAAACAGATATGGACTGCTTTTCAGGACATGACTGTGTAGTTGCCCAAGGAATCTCAACTCCACACTATGACCAGAGGAGATTGCCCCAAGGGTCATAGCGCTGAGCTGAGATCCAGAGGGACAAATTATGTCGACCATATCCCGAATAAAAGCACTCTGTAGCTGTTTTACATAACGAACAAAACGAATATTAACGTTCACTTGGTCAATCTCATTCGTGCTATAGCCAGTCCACACATGGTGATCATCAGGACGGTGCTTTGGAACGTGATTGCGTTGAAGTCAGTGGCCATGTGTATGAACAATTTGTAGCTCTCGCACTTGTGAAAACCGCGTAACATTAACAAACGTTAAAATAGCATTCGCTATAGAATTTTGAAACTATATTAAATAAAAACGAGATTTGAATATGCTTGCTTGTTCGTTAGTTTGATTTATTTTCTTCAACATAATTTCATACATAAAACATATTTCTTTTCAGTATTAATGTCACAGAAACCATCAAAATACTTGTAACAATGTACGTAATTCGAGAAAAATATCAACTTGTAGGTTAAATTAATTAAAAAAAATTGTATTACTTGTATTATAAAAAAAAAAACTGCGAAATTGTACAGAAGATTAAGGACTGATACCATGAGCGGTTACTTGAATTTGTGGCAGCCCGGAAAACCAACCTGCTGTGGAGGGAGTCAGAAAATCGTGAAAAGAAACTGGGAGTGAATTTTTATACATGTTTTTGTTTTTGTTTTCTTTTTTTTTTTTTTTTTACTTTTGTAAGTTGTTCAGAGAGGTCTTTATCACGTTGAATTACATTTTTATTTTGCTTATTTGTGCAAAGATACAAAATCAGTGCAAACCCCAGGCTTCCTACCTGTAAATGTAATCTTCCTCACCCAACATTTTTAGCATGCTCTAGACGCATTAATTTCAACTTAAAGTTATGCTTGCTGTGGAGATCATTCTTTTCAACTGATTTTTTTTTTTCATTTCGACCATCTAGATATCACTTCAAGTACCTGACTCAAACGGCTGACGAAGTCACCGATGTCGTACAGGCGGTCCTCGAAAAAGACGATATCGACGCGCCCCTGCGGGTTCACACAAGCGAGTACGTGCGAAACATGGCCGCCATTAAGTATTCGGATCTGGGCCTCAACAACTGGGTCCGGTACATTCGGTATTGTATCGAGAAAACATTGGATGAAAGACCAAATGGTCACAAAATTGATGAGCAAACACTCAGAGCCTTTATTGCAAACTAAATAAGCAGTCCATTCCCACTCTCGAAGTTTTACCTTAATAACTGGATGGCAAGGCAGGAAATGTCTGTTAGACATTCATAGACTCAATTATCATGCGTGGATGAATGTCACTCACTTCAAAGGGATCGTATAGTTTTGGTTGAGACTTTGCTTCAGGTTTTTATCATTTTTTGTGAGATAGTGAGAAACCTCAAATGAAATATGAAAGAGCATGTAATTCCATGAGGATTTCAATGTTTCTTTGATGAAAATTGATTTTGAAATGGCTGAGATATCCAAAACATAGTGATCCTAATAAAGTGTGGGACCCACATTTCATTACGATCGTTTTGTCTTACTTTGTTTTCCAATATCTCAGCTACTCCAAACCCAATTTTCATCAAATAAACTTTGAATTCCTCTTAGAATGGTATGTTCTGTACTATTTCACAAGTGTTTTCTTGGTATCTCGCCAAAAAAAAAAGTAAAGCCCAATTTTCATCTCCACCAATACTGTACCATCCCTTTAACTATTGTATCAGACTCATTGGTCAACATTTGTGTCATCTGAAAAAAAAAAAAGGAGACGACAGAAAGAAGGAGAAAAAAGATGTTTAAAGTTGAATCAGAACTAGTTTTGGCTGCGATCAAATACGTACCAAATGACAAAATGACTGTCTCCTAACTCTTTACATGTACATTATCTCATTCTAATTCTGAAAGTAGCCCCCACCACTTACCACACACAAAAAAACCCCACTAAACGCGCACAAACTCTCTCACACACACGCACACACACATACACACACAAAACCATCGACATTGAAATGTTAATATGACAGATTATTACTATATGAGAGCAATAAAAATTGTCTTCAGATTCCGATTATACTGACTCTTTTTTCTGCTGTGCCTGATTATACTTTCATTGATTGTATCATATTTGAATACGGAGTGGATTCAAAATGGAATTTCAAACTTATGCACATCTCCCACTCTTTTTTCATAACTGTGAAGACAGGTTTATTCAACTGGCAAGCACATCAGGCAAAATTGGAAGTCTAGGGATTTTTGTCTTAAAAAAATCAACAACAAAATGATGCCATTTGAAGTTGTTAGAAATCTGTCCTTCTATAAAACTCTGTGTTGTAGTCGTCAACTTTTGTTTTTCATTTTTAGATTGTTTTCCCTGTGTTTCGATCCAACCTTTTATATCAATGTGTTTGGTGACGTAATACTTCACTTACCAGGTCGACCTGTCAATGTTGGCCTACTGCTCGCAACTCAGACAAATGTAGATTATAGTATAAATAAGGCTAGACATTTCAGCTGTTGCTCGGTTCCACCAGAAATGCATGGCGGGCCAGCGTATCTAATGTTTTGGTGGCCAATGTGATAGGGCCACCAAAATTTGGTGAGTGTGTGGGCTACATTGTTTTATGTACTTTCTCACCAAGAAAATAGAAGAATAGCTCGCGGCTCAGTGCTTGATGATTGCATGCATTTCAGCCTTGTCAAGACAAGGGTTGATAGGTCACCACTAGTCTTCGGCCAAACTCAGTCTGTTTAGCCGCCAAATTGGCAATGTCATTTTTTTTTTCTCATTTTCACAATTCTCTTTCACATATAGGAAAGTACACCGCCATTATGAATACAAATATTTTTTTTAATATTTTGGTGACATGGGAAAATCATGTTTATGCCTGAATTCAACATTGTATACATGTATTATTATGCCATTATAATACCATCAAGTCAACTTTGTCACAGCTCCAATTTATACCTGCCAATTTGCATAATAACTATTATCGTTTATTGTTGTTGTTGTTGTTGTTGTTTTTGTTGTTGTTTATATCTCATGGAATAACCTTTTCTTCTACAATTTTCCCTTTTCGGACAACTATTTAATATATATATATATATATATGATTGATGATTTTCGTGAGCCGAGTTGTCCATCAAAGAAAAAGGTTAGCCTCGATATAAACATAACAATGAAGCATAAAGAATTTAACAAGAAACTTGAAGGCTGTATGTAAAATCAAAACGGTTACAGCCTTTACTAATTATCGTTGACGAAAGAAGTTGAAGGTGAGGTTGACAAATCACATTTCAAAAGAAAGGGGCTGAAATGGCATATAGCCATTCTGTGATAAGGACATGCTGATTTTTTTATATATATTTCACGTTTAAACATTCAATATTTAAGTGTTTATTGACAAGATAGAGAATTATATCCTCTTTCTTTCTCGCTTTAGTTCACTAATCTGCATTTTCTGCATACACATTTACCAATCATTTTTATCATCATGTATTCATATACACAATATAGGTACATTTACAACATTAAGTTCAGCTGTCAGATGAATAGCGTTTACAGTATTATTTTTTTCGTTTTTGTCCTTGACTCTGATGATTCAACAACAAAGACCGCCATTATGCATTCTATTCTTCTTTTTACTCAAACAAGAGATGAACTTTATAAAACAATTTTTCAAATGTATTTATGTATCTTGTTAAATGTTGTAATGCGTGTATGGAGGTGTTTATGGAGATGATTATCAAACCGATATGTTATCTGTCGCACGTATTTGTATGTATTTCATTCATAGCAGCTAAGATCGCCCCAAAACTATTCGTTTTCAACTAAATTCTAGCACAAAGTATGTAATTTCCTTACAAAAAAGAAGTAATTACATAGCATTTTCAAGCTAGAAGCAAAAACATGATATGTCATGTACTAAATGAACATGCACCATCACTGATCACTAGCACTCACAGTTTTACTATCACTCGCACACACAGCACTAACACTCTAACATAATAGTCAATGACACAATGATTCCTTTTTGATAAAGCGCATAACCCAAATACAGACCCACGTAAGCAAAATATTAGCGTCCAACTTTTCAATCGCTTTTCTTTAGGAGTAAATGTACGGTAAAACTGTTAACTTAATGTGTGTGTAGGTTTGATGATATATGGTAATATCAATGTACCTGATATGACCTTATCCACGTCAGGATAAGCTTATGCTGACATGTCATACGTTTTTGTTTCTCCTTTGCCCATGCATGGCTACGGTATGCATCATGATATCGCGATTGTTATATCTGTCATCAAGTCCGGTGTTCTTACGAATTTGACCATTCTAGCTGTATTGCTTTGCATGTTTCGTTTTTCTTTTAGCATACTTTGTATCAAATTTTATTGATTTATCACTGTACTTTGAGAAAGCGGAAATACAGAAAAAGAATAAATATGAAATCAAAGTAGAACTGTGTATTTTTTTTTCTGGAAAAATGACTTTTAGAGGGTGTAAGATAATTGTTTTGCCGAGAAGCTCTTATGGGAAGCAGAGACTGCATTACACGTGTTCTCGAACTAAACATTTGCCCCAAAATGTCATAAAATGATAACAAAACCAGAGATAAAAAGTAAACAAAACGATATTTCAGACTAGGACGATGGACTTATTATTTCACCGTGGTTAAGAATCACTTACGTTACCAATAACTCAAACGATACGAAGACAAAGACAGCAATGAGAGCTGTGGCATGATAAAACATTGTGGCTGAATACAATCCGATTAAAATTGAAATTTGCGATGCAGATTTCCCCTGAATATTGTATAGTACTTTTGCCTCTTGTATTCATGATCATTTTGTATGTATTATACTAGTAGTTATTCAGAATACAAGTGAATTTCCCTCGTACACGTAATGTATAGTAAGCCTCGTGAAGATATAACCTTTAATCACCGCAAGTGTTGTTTGTTTTCAATCTTAGTTTTAAACATTTTGAAACGATAATCAACAGTGTAAGATTTATGTTAGAATGGAATGTGTGAAATATCATTAAATTGAATTAATTTCTTCTCAAGCAATAACAAGGATGGAATTTTGGGGGTTTTATTGTCTCTCTCTCTCTTTGATATCATGTGACCGTGCACCACAAAACAAAAGGACGCACCCCTTGATTTTACGTGAGGACTCATAAAAGGTAAATTGGGTCAACCGAGTCAATCTTGAGTTTTTCATATTTTCCGAAAGAGCTATCCTTCTTGTATGGTTGAGGGGTCTAGATATCGCGCACGAAAATTTGTGATGCTCTTATAATAAAAATTATTCCACAATCGTACCTGAATTTCTCAATGAATATCACGAAAATGCAGAAAAATCACCTCCCAGAATCTCCTGATGATACGATGACGGAGTAGTGCGCTGTCGCCGTTTGTATGTCGGACTTAATTTTATGCGTTCAATTTCTCGGGGTATGTAAAGGTCGCGCAGCTGCCCTATGTAGTTTCATGCGTGAAATAGTGTCTGCCCCTCTCTGCGGCTGAACGTGCTTCGGCTTTCGTAGAATATTATAAACGATCGATCGAACAAAATACGAATTCTATCGGCTACGATCATACGAACGAGACAAGCGAGACGACACGTCTAGGTACAACATCCTTAAAAAAGATTTTAAGCTAAAGTAGGTAAATTATAAGGTAAAAAATTGGAAATTTAGTGAAAAATTTGTTCCAAAAAATTGGAAATTTAGTGAAAAATTTGTTTGAAATCTAAATTTCTTACCTGCTTCCTTCTCATTTTTAGCGGTTGTCTGGTATGTTTATTCCATGGGCGTATCGGCAAATTTTGCGCTTAGTCTTACGCGTATTAATGCTTGCTATACGCAGTTACGCTATGCGCGATCATTAAGTCCCTGCGCGAGACCTAGTACCCTTACTTTACAGTATTCTTTAGTTTGGGATCATAACATGAATGGGAAAGTGTGTTTTGAGCAGTTTTTCTACAATCCATTTTATAGACTATGGGTTGACATGGAAAAATCAGCCTAGTTTTTGAGTTTCGTAGTCCGCATTTTATAGGCACCACCTGTAAATGTGAATCTTAGGGCAATTTTGGGTGCTGAATCCAAATATGAATGTTACCAAGTCATTAACTTGCACGTTCTAATGATTTCAGTGCTCGATTATGCAAATTTAACTAATTTATGCAAAATATGACATTTTCTTTTTTTATTGTGGGTCTGCATTTGGATCACTTAAAACTTGCATAGTAAGATAAATTATGGGTGTTGAGTCCACATGTAAACATTATTTAATCAGAAATGTGCACGCTTTTATGTTAATAGTGCTTAATCATGTAGATTTCAATTATTCTATGCAAAACATCCTATTGTATTCATCATGGTATTATGTGTTCGGACCAATGAAAATTTGTACAGTGGGGTTATTTGGGGTGCTGAGTTCATTTATGAATGGTAAAAAACCAGCAGTCTGCTTGTGAACTCGGTATCACAGCTTGATTATGCAAATTTGATTAATTTATGCAAAATATGGTATTTTTGTTCTTTTAAAGTGAATCTTCATATTTGGAAAAATAAAAATTTGTACAATGGGGTAATTTGGGGTGCCAATTCCAAATATAAATGTTACTAAATCAGTTAAAAGCATGATTGTACAATTTGTACTTGATTATGTAAAGTTAAATAATTTGTTCAAGATATAGTAATTTCTTCTTTCTTGTATTTCTTCGTCTCTGTATTTGGATCACTGAAAAAAAAAATGATCGGTGATGTTTCCAAATCATTAATCTGCATGTTTTCATATTAGTGTTTAATGACACAAAGTAAATGACTTTATGCACTTTATGCAAGTATGTTTGTGTAAACTGCAGTGCTATTGGTTTGCAAATCAAGAGTTTGTATATTGTAATGAAGTATATACTCAGATCTTGGTCATTTAATGACAAATCTGAAGCATAATCATATCATATTTTCAAATACAAACTCTTCATATATATATATATATATATATATATATATTATATATATATATGTGTATATATATATATATATATATATATATATATATATATATATATAAGAACGGGAAAATTAATCGAAACTTTGTTAGAATGCCCCCAGTCTTAGACTGCATTTAATCGACAGTAGTAATGCAAGGCCACTAACTACACAACTTGACAATAAAAATCAGTCACGTATTACAAACACAGGAAGACTATTCTAAGACAAATGATGAAATCACATCAAATCGTTTCACCACCAAAACTATGAAAACGAAACAGAACTTTATCAACATGTATGAATGCTCAAAAAAGGAAAGCATAATAAATATAGCCCTTGATTCAATTCAATTCAATCACAAAGCCAGCAAACACATATTCGAAACTGCGGAATCTACAACCTACTCGAAAAACTGGAAACGATTTATTAAAAAGAAATAACCTGACATCAACAACAACACTGTCAACCACCAGTCGAAACACATCTCTAAATGTCGTCATCAGTGTCGTCGTCAATCCATCAAGACCACCGGACCATATCAAACGCCCATCACCACGTAACGCATTCTCATAGTGCACCTAACCTCACTCGCCTGAAGAACACTCGCCCGAGATCGTCAAACTGCTGGGAGTAGGCAACGGAATTAACTGAAGGTATGAATAGAAATATTTATCTATAAGTGTGTTTTGCTTTGTTTTTTGCAGAGTTTTTCTTTTTGTAAAGATATATTGTTTCTTTATAACAAAGCAAAAGAATTTGAAGGGAATTACATTAATTAATGTAAGTTTTGGATCAATTCAATTCCATTTTTGTTGCACACACAGTAAAGGACGATTCTAATTTTCGAAAACCCTTTTCTCAAGAGTATGAGTTCTTAATGTTTGATGTTTATTAACAACATCACGTAATGGTCATATTATTATCATATATATTACAGAAAGGGTATTACTTTCAACAAGAGCATTCTGATGTTTTTTATTGTTCTTCTTTTCATTCCTTCAATGATGACGTATACCATATTATGCTAAATCCTTTTCTGCAGCCAATCATTGTGAGACTACGCGATGGCGCAAAAAGTGATGCTTATCACCGGTTGTTCGTCGGGCATCGGACTGAACATGGCGGTGCGATTCGCGAAGGATGCGGCCAAAAAGTATCTCGTCATCCCCACGATGAGAAACATGGAGAAGAGGGGTCCCCTGGAGGAGGCGGCGGGCGGAGCCCTCGATGACACGCTTCACATCCGACAGCTAGACGTGGTAGATGACACCTCAGTGGCAGAATCTGTGGAGAAGGTTGTGAAAGACTACGGCCGCATCGATATTCTCAGTGAGTTCTTTATCAACACCATAACATTCTGTTGTACGTCTTTTTCTTTCACATTCACGTAAAAAGGAAACCCTATAAAAACAAAAACATCGACAACCGGGTCATAGAAACTTCAGTTATGTATTGCAGTTAGTAACATTGCTTCGTAAATTGGAATATCAGACTCGGTGGCAGGGAGAACCAAAATATGGACTGTATGTTCATAACGTGTTCTCTCGAGCGACCAAATTTCCATTGAAAAGTCGCGTTTTTAGAAAGAGAAAGATGAAAGATTATGTTGGTGTTCTTTTCTACTGAGCGACGTGCAAACTGACAGAAGTACGCCCTATCTTTAAGATCATAATCACACAGCTATTGCCCCATGCTTTCAAACACACGCATCCTCTGAGTCCTAGCCTAAAACAAATCTGAATATCTTGAAACGATCATTCACGAACGTAAACTTGAATACATCGCTACATCAACAAAGGATGAGGCTGAACTGAATGATGATGATTTGCGCTTTCTTGCTAACACATTTCCGATTCTCAAATGATTTCACTGAAGAACAAAAAAGAAAAAAAAAATATTTCTGCTATCTTGTCTATGTTGTTCATTGGGCGGAAGACGTGCAATCAAGCTGTTCTGCTTAACATTGGTTAAAGAATTAATAAAGATAAAATCATTGCTCCAACTTCGTGATAGATCAGTTAAATGAGAATGATAAAATTAAAGTAATATACGCAGTGACGCTACAGTTATCTCCCGCAGGAAACACGGTTGTAATTGTGAATGAGCTTGTGCAAACATGCGGGCAGAGGTGCAACTTTAGATTGATCGTTTATTTGGTTTGTTTGTTTTTCTTTTAGACTCAACTACTTCACAACAAGTATACTTTCTCCTCGTAAACACCAATCAGTTACCACTTCTGAGTCAAACTTGAGTGATTATGTTTAGTTTGTGTCAAACATTATACTATATAAGCTTGGACAAACATGCGGGCAAATTCTAATGTGCGGTTTTAGATTGATTATTTTTTTAAGATAAAACTACCTTGTACAGGTGTATAACAAGTCTTTCCCTTTTCACGAACCAATAAATTACCACTTATGAGTCAAACTTGCATAATTATGTTTAGATCGTGTGGGAGATAGTACTATATAAATTTATGTGAAAAGTAAAAGTCAATGTCCACTTGACAGAAAATAAAGTGCTGTAAATGCTGTTTACAAATTCAAAGTACTTAGCACCATCTGGCAGTGTCTGGTCCAATATTTGATAAAGCGGATGTGTTTTCCATTTTTCAATCGTCATAATGTGCATTTAAAATGTTAATTTTTGGCTTTATATCATAGAACTAAGGGTTCCCGAGATGTTTACTTATACGATTTTTTCTGTTTTCTTTTTATAACTACATATGCCATATATACATAACTCCAATACCTGCAATTCTAGTCAATTCCATCGTCCTTGTATCAAACAGACTTAGAAAGTTATTACATTCGACATATCTGTCCCGAAATTAGGGATCCTTGTATATTCAAGATTGATACATTCCAGTACAAGATTTCATAAATTATTTTACTGAGAGAATCATATTCACGTATAATCAATACTCTACATTTCTATCCCCCTGTACTCCAGTAAATATATTTGAAAACGTCTTGGAACATTACTTCAACGAACACTTGAATGTGCCAGAAAAAAAAAAGAAGAAAAAAAGAAATCCCCAGCGTTTTGGTGGCAAAACTAATGCTGTTTTTTATTAATTTGCCCGAGGAAATTTATATGAGTGCAAATACATTCCTCTATAGTTTATCTTAAGAAATGCCTCGATTACATTCATAGCCCTATCATGCCACATGTACTTTTAATAGTGTGTTCAACTCTACCACATCACAAGAACAAAACGATTACTTTATAGGTATGTAATTTATTCACAACATCAATATTTTTGCCGTGATCATCGTTACATATATTTTTTTTTTCATTTATGGCTTTCGAGGAAAATGCAGAATTTAAAGATACAAACCACAATATTTCTCATGAAAATATGTTTGTAGTCAACAACGCCGGGGTTGCATCACTCGCTCCATTAGAGGAAGCTTCACTGGACAACGTGCGCGCTGTCATGGACACCAACTTCTTCGGTACGGCCCGGATGATGCAGGCGGTGTTACCGCACATGAAGAGGCAGCGGTACGGTCATATCATCAACATGAGTTCCATCACAGGGATAAACGGTACGTCACATTTGTGATGTGTATCCTCAAAATTTCAATTGTATCAATGTCTAAATGCAAACAGAAATAAATACAATGCAAGTAACAAAAGAAAATTACCTGTGTAGATGGTTTTGATTACTTTAATTTAAATAATTCAAGTTTCCAAATCCATACTGACAGTTACTCAAAATCAATTGCAGAAAGTACGTATAGTCATGAACTATATCGGTAAATCTAGTCAACTGGACTTACTTGTAATTTGGAGTAGCGACGTTTCACGTCCTCTCCGGGACGCTTAGTCAGACCGACTGATCTTTGGCGGCAATTGGTTGTTGACCCGTAACAGGATCGGAGAATTTCGGAAAGCGTCGAGGGATCTTCCGAACTGCCGGGTTGTATGCTCCGGCTAGGTTGTGTCGCAGGCCCCCTCCTCGGTTTAGGGATGGCTCCTCAATTTTTACGTAGATAGACTCTTTGACTCCCCTCTCGAATCACCGTGCCTCACGATCTAAGATGATCACGTCCTTGTTGTCAAGTTACTGCTGTTCAGATGGGAGTATACGGCAGAGTCTCCACATCCAAACGAGCTAGCTCGTCTGTGCTGGTACATACGTTTGGCCAAGGTCTGCTTTGTCCTTCCTATGTACAGCTCTTCACACTCGTCATCCCTGCATTGGATAGCATAGGCCACGTTGTTTTGTTGGTCCTTCGGAGTCTTATCCTTAGGATGGACAAACTTCTGTCTCAAAGAGTCTACGTAAAAAGGGAGGAGCCATCCCTAAACCGAGGAGGGGGCCTGTGACACAACCTAGCCGGAGCCTACAACCCGGCAGTTCGGACATGTCGGAAGATTCCTCGATGCTTTCCGAAATTCCGCGACCCTGCTACGGGTCAACAACCAATTGCCGCCAAAGATCAGTCGGCCTGATGAAGCGTCAGACCGACTGATCTTTGGCGGCAATTGGTTGTTGACCCGTAGCCCAGTTGACTAGATTTACCGATATAGTTCATGTGATATTTTACCTGGATGACTGAGAACATTCACAGACGTATACATATACACGCTCATTATTACTCTGCTAATGCTATATCCCTTGACAAAAACCAAACTTGTGAATTGAAATACAGAGAGGAAATCAAAGAAAGACGACTGTGAATTGACGTGATTGACGTCTGCCTGTTTAATGGCAGTAGCTAGCTGCAACATCAAATTGCATTCAAAAGACCGATAATATCTCTCCCCATAACACTCACCTACCAAGACATATACATTACACTGTACTTGTGGTTCATCCATAAAATTAATCATATTTTTTAATTTATGTTTGTTTCTTTCTTTTTTTCTCTCTCTCTGACAGGTTTTCCATTCTACGATTTGTACACTGCTTCTAAACATGCCATAGATGGAGTTACTGAAAGCATAGCTCCTCGAATGAAGGCACATAACATCCGGTGTGTGGCTTCTCATTGATTATCATGTTTTGTAAGAGATATTACATGATAATTATGGTATACATTTTTTGTTTCTTCTCTTTGTCTTTAATTTGACTAGTTTAGAATTAGACTATTCATGCATGTCTGTGTAGTGGGTGTTATCTATTTAGTTATTATATTTTAAAAGGTAAAAATTAAATAAACAAGAACCTACCTGTAAGAGTTTCTGTATAACTATAATGTATGATATACGGTGAAATTTGGTGGCTGTGAAAATGTATTATATGAATAAGGCAAGCACGTTTTCTTGATAGAGTAACGTCAATAATCCCTGGACCAGTTGACTCTAAAATCAACGACAACATCGTGGAAGAAAGACGCTTGCCTATGAGAGTTGCTTTCGACCCAATAACCTTACAACAAGCCAGGACCATCAACCCACATTTAAAGTAAGTCGGATTGTTTTTCCTGCATATGTATATAATATATATGATATATATATATATATATATATATATATATATATATATAAGTATATACATATATACATCGTCTCGGCGTTCGGCCCAGACATGGTAGTTATAGTTTACAAGTTTGCCTGGGAATAAAGTTGTTTTAACATTGTCATTTTCAATGAACGTTAAAACTTGATGTATACATATACAATGTATATAATATATATATATAAATATATACATATATGTATATATATATATATATATATATATATATACATATATACATTCGCACATTTCTTTCAAGAGCACTAGGAAATCAATACCGATTGAAAGAGCCATGTATTTTATTGACTTATACAATAATTTGATTTTACCATAATATAAAATGCTGCAATATTACAAGGGGAACCTGTGACTCCACAAGAATAAATCCAGTTGCTTTTCTTCAGAAACCTTCTGCGTAATTCATCTCTAATTTCCCTTATTTAACCTCCTCTGTCTTTTCCCCTCTGCACTGCTGTTTACCTTGTGAAATAATGAAAGGTAATGACATACACATTTTTCAGAGTGCAATTTTCACGTAAAAATACACATGTATCCGTATTCCTAAAACTTTTGATGGGTTTTCACTGCAAACTCTGCTGTTCACTATACGGGTTTTTTTTTTCTTTCCCATTTTCTGCATCAAGACACCTGACTTGATGTCACTATGAGCAATCAATGTAATCACTTAAAATACTGATCTGGGTCTTATTGCATATAACATTTTACCGCAGGAAAAAAAAATGGTTAGAACTATTAAAATACACAAGTGAGCACGATAATTGACTTAAACACGGGGGAAGCTCTTTTAAAAAGTTAAGGTTTGTTGTTGTTTTGTTTGCTTCTTTGTTTCAGGAGGTTTCTTGCAACATTCTGTACATATGTATATATATATATATATATATATATATATATATATATATATATATATATATATTATATATATATGACTATGATCTGCCATAAGAAAAGGATCCTAAAGTCGCTGACGGCTGAGCCGAGAAAATCGAGTTTGAAGTCAGATCATCAAAATCGGTCAAACTATTGAATTTTTTTTTTTTTACATCGTATTGTAGTCTGACGTTTCATCTATCATCTGCTGAAATTTCGAAGGTAAATAACTAGAGGAGAGGCAAGAAATTAGCGTTTTTTCTGAACCATGATTTTCCGACTTTCAACGGAAGAGAAACGTAGAAGATTTGGATTATTTTAATGTCGCAGATAGACTCCGCCCCTAGCAACGAGGGAGTGCATTCGGTCAGTGCGTGGCATCCTGGTTACTGATTGGTCGTGCGTAGACCGCTGGCGCTAAGCTTGAATGAACATCGTGGAGGTTGCTAGAATCAAACGCTGATCTCCCAGACCGCTCGATATGCTCTCATAATCATTGATACCTCCTCATCCAAGTACTTCTATGAGTCGTGTTATACATGAAATCAAAGCGGAAGAGTAAGGGGGAATAATTTCATGTCATTTTCAGAAAATCGGTATAACTAAAAATTGATGTCGGGACACCAAACTTCCTAAAAGCTAATCTTTTGATAGCCCGAGTTGGCGACTAAAATTCAAATTGAAATTTTAAACTTTTTTATTTATTTCGAACCACTATACATTTCTTTTGCGGGCCACCAGAATGGTCATATTCAAAGATTTTAGGGGCCCGAATTTGACACTGGAGAAAAATGTTAGTTTTGAACCCTGATATCTGTGATTATGCATATTACTGGAAAATAACTTCGCTTTCCTCATAATTATCATTAACTTCAAAAATTTGATGTTCGAGAAAAAAAAAAGAAAAAAAGAAGTGAAATAAGGATACCCAAAGTGCATGTCAATCAGAAAGGGTGTTTTAAAGATCCTGGTTTTTATCTATACCGTCATAGATACATCTTCGAGCAACTTATTCAAACGGCAGACGACGTCAGCGATGTCGTACAGGCGGTGGTCGAAAAGGACGATATCGACGGGCCTCTGCGGGTCTTCACCAGCGAGTACGTGCGAAACATGGCGGCCATCAAGCGCTCGGACCTGGGCCGTAGTAACTGGATCCAGTACATCCGGTATATGGTTGAGAAGAAGCAAGATGAAGTACCGACTGCCCACGAACAGAATGATAAATCATTCAAACAATTTCTGGCTATGATTAAGTAGATGATCCATGCTCTGCACATAATCTTCTTCAAGTGGGTGGCAAGATATCAAATACAAGCAACTCCCTTTGTTTTGGAGTCTTCGGGACCGGGACTTTCTTTCGTTATATCGTAATTCCGTTAAACCTTGACAGTAAAGTATCTGGGGCTGTATAAGAGTTTTACTATTTAAAATATGGATGATAATTTTTGGACCTGAATTTCTACTTCATCGTATACGCGTTGTACGGAGGATTTCGTAGTATAAACGTATTATTACCGTTGTACCCGTTATAATGGAATAGTAACTGTAGATGATTTTTAAACTACTATATCATATCGATCATTATCAATATCGATCATTATCGATATCTTGCGTACACACGTGTCAGTCTTTACTGTATTTCGTCACGCTCAATCTTGGCTCAGCATCCGATTCCTGCCAAAGTCAGGAACAACATAAATTTCACAAAGTAGATTTCGGGGGTAGGACTTAACAAGAAAAAAAAATCGTTTTATTGATATCAAAAGAAATTGCTTTAATTTTTCTGAATTATTTGGAAATAAGGGCGAAACTAGGCTATCCCTTAAAAAAGTTTTAAAAAAACTTAAATGAAAGCAGTAATACACATAATATTTATCATATTATCATAGGTCTATTACTTCATCGAGTTTTTAATTTGTTTAAACATACTTATGATTACAAAATTATGATTGCTTAGTGATAATGACTGTAAAATAACTCATCTGCTCAGTGTCATCAATCCATTAAGGAACCAAGAACAAAGACAAATTACATATATATATATATATATATATATATATATATATGTATATATATATATATATATATATATATATATATATATATATATTAGATATATTTTGATTACATTGCATGATATTTGAACTTGGAGTGCATTTGCATATTGATTCAGAGTTTTATTACGTCACGGCTCGCACTTATTCTTTCGCTGTTGAGACAACGTCTTATTCAAGCTGTAAAATACATCAGGCGCAAATTAGGATAAGAGGCACATGGAATTCAAATGAGCATATTATACATTACCTCCGCCAAGGAAGGAGGTTATGTTTTCGTTACCGTTGGTTTGTGTGTTCGTTCGTTCGTTAGTTAGTTAGTTAGTTAGTTTGGCCGTGTGCAAAATAACTCAAAAAATAGTTAACGGATTGGAATGAAACTTGCAGGAAAGGTTGACAATGACACAAGTACCAAACGATTAACTTTTGGTAGTGATCCGAGAATGTTTGGGGAATTTATGAAGGATTTTTGATATTTTGGCAGGTAGGGTCAATGAACTTGGGAGTTCAGGCTGCGCGTATTTGAGGTTTGCCTGCGCGCACTAAAGTGCGTGCTCTGAGGGTTTATGACGTAACAAAGGCTTCTATAATGGGAAATCGGGCGACTTTCAGCACATGGGTCAAAGAGAACCCTTTGGTATGGGTGGAAATCACTGATATCTCTATGGAAGAACAAGATAAGTGGTGGAAATGAGCTGCATGCTTGGCGGAGGTCTGCGCTCTCAGAGTGCTTCTCTAATTATTAATTTTTGTCACGATATTTGTCAGCGTTTGCTTTCAGAGT
The DNA here is from genome assembly GCF_964275005.1 of Diadema setosum. Lineage (NCBI taxonomy): Eukaryota > Metazoa > Echinodermata > Echinoidea > Diadematoida > Diadematidae > Diadema > Diadema setosum. The sequence goes on along the minus strand of NC_092696.1, from coordinate 19,443,204 downwards.
TTGTTTTTTCTCTGTGTTCTTGCCAATCAAATTATCGTAGATGATGACTGTAGAATAATTTACTGCCCGAATATCACAGAAACATTAATGTGTTACTCGCGAGATCCAATGATTTCCGCGTGCTCTAATGCGTTTATAATCTATTTTTCCCGCAAGCAGCTCGTTTATACTAAGAGGTGTAATCAAATTGTAATAATGCGAGGAAAAGAAAATAAATATAGAAGTGTGAATGAATAAAATCGATAAACTCACGCTGCATTAATGACGGAATGAAATGGCTGTTTGTCAGTCATTGTCAACATCTTTCATGTCCTTTTCAATTTACGAATAGATATCAGCTAAAGCTAACTCAACAACAGTGTTTCTTTAATGATAGTTCTTGTTGAAGGGGAGGGGGACTACATAACTTTCATTTTAACTACAGCAGGTTAAAATACAGATTCTGCCAGAGATTAAAGTTTATGAACGTATACCAAGCATAATCCTGTATAGCGAAAAGAAGCTAAAGTAGTAATAAGAACCTATACACCAAGAACAAGTCCACCTTTATATACATAAGGATTGAGAGAATGTATCAATTTAGTAAATCGCATCAGTGAAAGTTTCAGGAAAATTGGACAATCTGTTCAAAAGTTATGAATTTTGAAGTTTCAGTGCCGCCATCACTGGATGAGATGATAACTACAGATTTTGATATCACATGCGTAGAAGGATATAAGGAAAGTATAAAGAAAATTCAGCATGTTTTCGCTTTTCTCACATGATAATAGAGCGCCTGACTTGCCTCTTTCAGAAGGCAGTAGGAATAATATTACCCTTAACATATTATGTCAATAGCGAGTAGAAGGAATGTTTACTTTTTTTCGAAAAATTATTATATTTTTTATTCCCTTTACGTTTCCCTTATATTGTTCTACCCATGTGACATTATACACTGTAGTCAACATGGTAGTTAGCCTTCTCATCCAGCAGTGACTGAGCAGAAACTTTAAAAACATAACTTTTGAACGGATTGTTAAATTTTCTCAAACTTTCACTGATGCGTTTTACTATCAATATTGCTGCATTTACTCAATCCTTATGTATATGAAGGTGAGCTTGTCATTTAAAGTCCATTTAAAATGTTTGTGTGTGAGAGGGAGAGAGAGGAGGTTCCTTTCTTTGGATGTGCGTGCGCAAATAAATCAAAAGCTAACACTTCTGCGGTTAGAATGTATGTCAATAGAATACTATATATGTAATATATATTATATACATATATAATATATATTATATGTATAATACTGTATATATATATATGTATTATATATATATATATGTATATATATATATATATATATATATATATATATATATAATCATATATCATATATATATATATATATATAATCATATATCATATATATACATATATAAAGATAAATATCAAGAGTTAAAAACATTCGTATAAAAACACCGCAGGAGCCAAAAAATTGGACTGACGTTTTGGTCAAAGACCTTTATCAAAGCTAAAATTTTACCTTTGATAAAGGTCTTTCACCGAAACATCAGTCCATTTTTTATTTTTTTTTGTTCTTCAATTAAACAGTTAATCATAAGAACAATGAAGAGCTTAAATGAAGGATATCCACAGCTCAAATTCTCGGAATGCTTCATCGCATCACTTTGGTTCCATATTTATTATATACAATTACAATACAATACACTGCAGTCAAATTGTATCCGAACAAAGAATACATGAGTTTACAAATACTATACAGTATACATAAGGTCTCATTCCCAGATCATAGTGTATTTGCAACAAGATCACAAAGCGACGGATATATTTCATAGCCCAATGAACCATTGCCATTTACGATCAAAGTATGATGACAACATTATTATTGAGCCAGATCCATTAGATATAAATACAATAATATTAACACGACAATTCATGATGCAAGTAAATACACTGGAAGTATATATATATATGAAGGGTTTGTTTGCAAAAACCGATAAGTCCATTTTTGAAGATTTTGAAGTATGATCACTGTCATAAAGTACAAAATAATACCTTTTAAATGATACATTGGTCACTACATATTAAGGTATATTTTTGAAGTTATGGTCAAAAGAAGCAAAAATTTTCTTATTATTCTCTTTATTTTTCTTGACCTTTAATCACAAATATCTCCATTTGGCAAATATGGACTTATCGGTTTTTGCAAACAAACTCTTCATATATATATATTTATATATATATGTATATATATATATAAATAAACTAAACTTAATGTTTCGTCTACTTCACTTGTGACACGGGAGAGAGAGAGAGAGAAAGAAAGATTGAGAAAGCAAGAAAGATAGACAAAGAGAAAATAACTAACTCATAATCGAAAATTACACACCTACACGATATCATGGCCTGTTATTAAAAGGCGGTTTGGTCACAACTGCATAGCTTATGATAAGGTATGGATTTTACCAATTCTTAGACAAGACGAAAATAATTTTGAAGCATATTGCCAAAAAAAAAAATACAAACGCTTTATAAATCAAAGCTTTGTGGCCATTTATGCTAATGGTTTTTCCTCTGTATTCCAAAATAAAAAAAAAATGAAGAAGAAACAGATGCACAGATAAATTATAACATTAGCGACGCATCGATGTCAACTCAATTCACAACAGTTGAAAGCAGCATCGAAATAAACCATCCTGGAATAAATTATTTTCATGGGGATATTTCTGACTGCGCAAAGTTGCGCACATTAAGACCCTCTGAACACTGTCATGGACATGATGGACCAAAATACATCATTTTTGTTGACCGATTGATTTTTTTTTTTCTTCTTTTTCTTCTCTTAGACTGGGAGTGTAATCTCTTTTTCTACCTATACTGTCGAAATTATTTTGACGGCTGAAAATAAAACCGAAATCGAGCAGTTTTTCAAGACCACATTCTGTTCGGACGGACGGTATTTCACTGTAAACTAGGACATATTATTTCCATGGATACTCCTGCACAGCAAGCCTGCGGGACCCTAATCTTCATTAATATCGCCTTTTCTCCCTTTTCAATGAAACTGCATCTCCATACTCTTCTTATTTTAGTCACAATTTGAATGGGTTAGAATGGTCCAATTTTAACAAGTTAGGCCTTACATATCATTTTAAAGCTTAGAGCTTATCCTTTAAATTTTGTACAAAAGTAAAAATTCATGTTGGCCTACTTTTTTTTGGGGGGGGGGTTGATTTGGCTGGTCACACTTATGAATAGATAATCTATCCTGACTAAGGCGACCTGATTGAGTGTTTTGTCCTTTTGTTTTCTTTTTTTTTATTGTGTCTACACGTATCTATGTGTTTCAACACCATTTCGGAACTCGGTCAGCAACAAACGTTTGATATGACGCGCGTTTGTGATAGCTAATTCATTGTAAGTAATCTTTGTCCGTGAGATTCGGGACCAATTGTCATGATTTTGTGGGTACGGTTTCACCTCCCTGGTTTCACCAGGGATAATAACCAGCAATGACTTTTCGACGCTCCCCTAAGGTTTTCACCTTGAAATAAAAGTAGGCAGGAATATCCTTCCTAACTTGTGCATGTGCATGTATTATGAATGTTAATAGTTTCATCAATTTATTGTGACTAATGTCGCTGGGAGCACTTTGTCAACAATTATTTGGTTTAATATTCGATCATGTGAATGAAAACAAACTTACAGAAGATGTATTTGTGTGTGTGTGTGTGTGTGTGTGTGCGTGTGTGCGTGTGTGTTTCATTCAGCATGACTAATCATTGCTTGGTGCTCAAACATAAAGTTCATTGTTGCGCAAGACTGACAAGTATCAGTCATAATAATATAAGTAACCATGTATCTCTGAGAAAATGTAAATCAAATTGGTTTCAAAAATAATTTATGGTATCACCGGCAATTGTGATCGCTGGCTTTAATACCTCCGACTCTGATTCGCATACGTAAAGTTCTTCTCCCATGTTTTATGATCATTCGGGGTTTCATGCTGTGGTTTGTCGACTAAATACCGAATGTACTCCAGCCAGTTCATCCCGTCCAGGTCGGAGTTCTTTATCTGCGATATGCCAAGCGAGTAGTCACTGGTGAAAATCTTGGGAGGAATGTCGACTTCATTCTTGTCCAGGATCTCCACGGCGATGTCAGCAACTTCCTCGGCGCTTTGAATCACAGGCGGTGCAAAATTAAACCTGCATGAAAAGAAATCAGATTTGAATATTTCACCATTTTTTGGCGATATGAGAAATGATAGCAATAATGATGCTAATTATAGCAATAATGATAATAACAGTAACAGCAAAAGCAATATAAAAATGTAATATAGTAATAGTGCTACCACTTATAAAAATTCATATCTCCTAAGCCCAGTTTTCAGAGTATACTTTTGATGAAAATAATAATTATTTCTTTCTTTTTTTCGTTGTTGGTTTTTAACTCAGTGTTAGGCGAAGATTGCATTAGTGCATGACGTATAACGTGAGCAACCATTTGCCCCGCCTCTATCAAATGAAAAAAAAAAATAAAATAAAAAATATTGTACGAGTAAAAGGATAAATGAATTAATGATTGATAAATCTATACATTACTAACTGAATACATAAATGCATAGATTGGTACAATAAAACCTACATGCAGAAATAAATACATATTATAAACAAAAACAAGAGCTTCATATAGGGACACTTACTTCTGATGAGTCAAAATGTTCTTAAGCTGCCGTTTAGTGATCGGGTCAACTTTGGCTTTGTCTGGGATGCGGTTTCCATCAACGATATTTGTATTGATGTTCGTCTCCACAGGACCCGGCACTATGGTACAAACTCTGAAAAAAAAAAAAAACAGCCAAAGAAATATAGAAAATCTTTACAAAAATACAGATAAGATTTACGTTCGCAATCTATCTTCGTGGACCAAATACATAAACGTTGCCCCGTTTACTGATCATGGTAAATTTGACCATTCATTACTCGGATTCGTAAATCTTGGAAATTTTCAATGTAATAAAAATCCTTTTCGTTACATCATTTCTTGCGTTTCTTTAAGAAAAGTGAATGGTATGTTCGATCATCGTGTATGATTTTTGTAAACAAGTAGTTTCAAAAGAATCCTTTGAGTGGTTCACAGTATACAAGCATGCTTTTCATTGGACCTCTCAATTCTTTTTGTTTTTTCTAAATGTAAGTCTGTATTTTGCCGGTATGCGTGTATATCTCTATTCATCTTTTGAACAGTTGAATGTATGTCTGTGTTATAATTCGTGATTTATTCTGTGTAATGTTTTGCTGGAAAAAAAACAAGAAGAAATGAAAATAAATGAAATGAATTGAATTGATTAAAAATTCCAAATAGTAATATTGAATAATGGTGTTGGAAAATCATATGTGTGATCATTCAGACACAGAGAAAAGATGTGAAAAAAAAAGAATGAATTGATCTCCTGCTTTCTGGAAGCAATATAGCTGATTACAGACATGAGGTCAGTATGACACATCAATGAACATAAATGCATCATGGTAAGGTAGAGTTGCCGTTACAGTAGATATCAAAGAGTACACGTTATTTAACTGAATAAATGAATGAATAAATAATTGACTGACTAAAGAAATAAATGTATAAACGCATAGATGAATGAATGAATGAATGAATGAACGAATGAATAGATAAGTAGATAAAGAAGTAACGAAATGAATGAATAAACACATAATAAAGTAAATGTATCAATTTTAAAGACACCAAAAGTACTGGAGATATTCAAATGTACCTGATATTGTGATCTTTCAGTCGGCATGCCAGAGCTTCAGAGAGGCCCTCAATTGCGAACTTGGATGCAGAGTAGACATCGTACATGGGATAACCTTGATAAAGAAACCATTAAGATTAAAGCCGATAATTGGAAATTCATGTTTTTCACTATACCAAAACTCAGAAAATAAGCTGGAAGACAGAGAGTACATAGAAAAAGTCCAAGATAGACTCTGTACAATTTCACCTGCGGAGCAATTTATTAACAATCAGGGGCCAGTTTCATAAAGATTAATATCAAGTAACGCTAAAAATACTGAAAGTTACGCTTGATTTTTCTTCAAATCAAGCTTGGGTGTCGTTATCAAACAGAACTTACGCTCAATATTGAACTTACCTAGATTCAACGAGCTATGCGTAAATCGAACGTAAGAGCAATAGCAACTTTTTATGAAACAGGCCCCAAGTAACGGAAAATACTTCATAGTAAGTATACTTCATAGCAAGTACCATCACATTCAGTATCATTTTATGATTTTCTATTAGATTGTTTTTAGTTATAGTGATTAGTATATTATAAAAAAAAAAGTTGAAATTGTCAAAAAAGATTACTTTAAGAACCCCCCCCCCCCCATAAAAAAAAAAAAAAATCAAAGGGAAAGTAATGAACACTGGGATAAACGGCAAATCTTGAAAGTTCATGAGTCAAAGCATTAAGCTGTTTCAAGAAACTTGATGGGGACCAGTTCTGTACGGAAGCAAGCTCGATGGGAGATATAGATAGCTGTAAGGGAAAGAGAGTGGCTACTGAACTCGTTACCGAATAAGGTAATTCACAAGAATAGAAAATCACAGTGCTTGAAGTGAATGATTATGTTATCTACATCACAAATGAGTAATCAATTCGAATGTTACAATACTTGCAGCCCTCGCTCTTTTGAAAGAGATTTCTACAACATGGGGTTCATGTTAAAGCCTTTATTTGCAATATCCGGAAAAGGAAACTGCGTTCATAATTGTCGTCCAAAAATGAGAATTAATACAAACCGTATAAGCTAAGCTTCAGACTGCAGGATATGTTTCTTTCTTTTTTTTTTCAAAGCAGTGATAGAGTTATTTTGACAAGTCAGCAAAGAAGTATACGAGAAAGAAACAACTGGTAGTTTCTGACAAGAGATCATTTCTGCATCTATTCGTTCCTTTTCTTGTTTCTTTTAATTACTTTAAGCGTCTTTCTTCAGTCACCTGACATGAGATGTTATAAACAAGCTCATTTAAGATTACGTTTCATGTATGTGTGTGTGTATGTGAGTTTTGGTTTGTTATTATTGTTATTGGTGTTTTTGTCTTATTTTTCTAAACCCTTTGTGCGCTTTAGGATTACACACACACACACACACACACACTTTGATGCACAGGACAGAATGGATCGGTGAGAATTTGATGCGTGAGTTTAACTTTGGAACTGTTAAAACCCACGAGTGGGTTTTAGACTGTTTCCAACTTTAAATGAGAGCATCCAGTTCTCATTGATCCACGAAATACACCAGTGCATCATTCGTTTTATAAAATGGGCCCTTAAATTAATGAAATTCCATTTTTATCCCATCATCCGTCCGGTACACCTCTGCACAGCTCTCTACACTGTACAAGGCTTGAGCCATGCGTTTGGATTTTACCGGACACTGCTGGACGCATGGTTCAGTGTGAATCAGTAAAAATCAAAGCATGATGACTGACCAATCAGGTTGCAGAGATTCTAAAGCCCCCTTTATAATACTGATTGGCGCAGACAACGAAACATCATTATGTAAGTTCTTAAAAGTCCCTGGCACAGAAGGGGTTAAACGGTATATCATGTGAGGGATGTTAACTTACCGCCAATGCCGGTAACTGACGAGGTGCTGATGATGTGGCCGGTCTTCTGTTCTTTCATGTGAGGGAGAACAGCCTGCAACATCCGGGCCATCCCGAAGAGGTTCGTATCGAACAGCTCTTTCATGTCTTCAATCGGCATGTACTCCATTGGTGTGAAGGAGGCGATTCCAGCGTTATTGACTGCACGGGAAAAATGTACACACGCATACATAATACTTACAAACACACGGTGATGAAGAGCTTGGTGTCAAATCGAGGTAACTCCAATTTTGTTATTATTTTATTTCTATATTTGCAATGACAGTTGCTTTAAACAAAAAGAAAATGATCGGAAAATATTTGGAAACATAGCTTCATGTTCAAAAATGGCGCTTAATTCGTTTTGCGATCAAACTCTTCATATCACATATTTCATAGTACATAGGTATACAATTTCATTCACCAATTCATATCTGAGTGTCCTTTGTAACCTATAGTTTACTTATTTCCCTTTCTTATTTACTTTCATTTTACCTGTTCTTTTCTTCACATTATGTGGCTTTGACTTTATCGATTTTCATCCATGAAAACAATCGCTCCGATGTTGATAGTCTGCTTTTATGTGTGCTCAGATAATCTTGCATTTTATCCAATATCATATTAGTGATAAAAGACGCCATCCAAGAACAAGTTCAGATGATCCAAGATAAACAATGATTTCGTTTCTGACACTTTTATAGCATAAAATAGTTACATTTATTTAATAGAAGAGAAGGCAGCAGTTGATACAACAACTTCCAGTACGACAACGTTGGCTGACGTTCTTTTTTTTTGTTGTTCTTTTTTGTTTGTTTTGTTTTGTTTTGTTTTGTTTTTTGTTTTTTTGCTTGACAGATTAAAGTTTGGAATAATTTACGATAGCTAGTAGTTTAAATTGAAAGTGATCTGCAGCCTTAAGCTTCAATACTCATGTCAAACTCATGCCATCGCAGTTAGAGTGTAATGAATTAAGACAAAGAAGTAGATTAGGCCTATAATCATTAGTTGTCTCTTCAGATGCAGAAGAGTAGTATCTAAAGAGGTGTGCTTACTTAGAACATCGATTCGGCCAAACTTGTTCACAACATTCTCAACAGCATCCTGGACGGACTTCTCGCATTGGACGTCACATTTCTCAATGTGCATTGTGTCGTTGAGGGTGCTTCCGGCAGCTTCTTCCAGCGGCTTGCGCTTCTCGAGGTTGCGCATTGTTGGAATCACTAGGTACTTCTTCGCTGCGTCTTTGGCCAATTTTACAGCCATAGTTTGGCCAATGCCCGAAGAGCAGCCGGTGATTAAAACAACTCTTTGTGCCATTTTTGTTGTTTTTTGTTGACTCCTGTTGATGTTGGGAACCTGTGTTGTGAATGGGATAGAGTCTAAAACAATGAATGATTCCGCATAATTATTTTCTTTATCAATTAGTTACATTCTGGATGAAGTTAGCTTCGAATATTATTTTAAAGAGTTTAAATGCAAAAGCAGATATATCCATTTTTATAAGTCTGATATATCATGAGATTCAATGTGCTGAAAAACAAAGAAAATAATACAATGTAATATGTGATAACTTTAGCGTTATTTTCAAATATATATCTGGTTAGGTAGAGAGTGAAGTACCATTAAAAAATAGTATATATTTCTCTCTATTTAATGACGATCTTGTTTAAAAGAAAACAATGAAGAAAAGTCCCTTTTCCTCCCCTTGTGAATATCATATCTGGTCATTTTACTTTAGACGAAAAATTAAGCCAAAACAACTCCGGTAGTTAAACGTGCAAAATAAAAAAATAGAAATAAAAAAACAGAATTGAAAGAACAAGAGACATAGCGAGAAGCGTAAATAGACGCGTATTATTATTTGAGAGTCTGTTGAGGCGGTCTTGTCTTATCGCTGTTTCATTTTTCTTGACAATTCCCTTTCCGTTGCTGCTAACTTTACTCTTCCTATTCCTCTCTCCTAAATACATATCCTATGACATCAAAGGGGTGGCATAGTTTTGGTTGAGATTGGGTATTCATATTTTAACTTTTTTGCAAGATTATCCTAAACCCCTCATGAAAAATGAAAAAGCATATACACAGTTCTATGAGGAATTCAGAGTTAATTTGACGAAAATTGGTCTTAAAATACCTGCAAGTAAAACAAAGTGGTCCCAATAAAATGTGGGTCCCATCTTTTATTAAGACCTCTTTGTTTTTGGATGTCTCAGCCATTTCAAGACCAACTTTCGTCAAATAAACTTTGAATTCTTCTCAGAATTGTATGCTCTGACATTTTTCACGAGAGATTTCTCATCATCTCGCACAAAGTTCAGACCTGAATTCTCAATCTCAACCAAAACAATACCATCCCTTCAGTGATGTTTCCTGATTATTGACTAAGAAGAGGCGTAACTCTAGCTCTTATCAATATCGAAGTCATCCTGCATTTCCCGCTATGGCAGTGAGGGTGTTCCTTGATAACCACAAATACAGTATAATTTACCATTTGCAGATGAAACAAAAACCCAGCATTAGTGCTTTAAAATAGTTCTAAAATGTGAGCTAGGGATAGAAACAACCACTGTAAAAATCTGAGTCGGTAAAATTTATGTTAAGTATTGTTAAATATACCAAATGAGAACAATAGTTATAATAAGAATGTTTCCAGGCTAAACCGTCTACAGTTACGGTTTATTGAGAAAAATACAGATATCTCCTTGTATTTTAGGCTTTATCGCGAAAATGTTATATGATAGGATATTTTGTGGTACAACAGACCTACACATTAAATGTCATATCTTGGAACATTTTTAAATCACTGTTCCAAAGGTAAACAGGACCTTTAACTAATCCAAGTGTCACACCATGCCGATGTTGATTGTCTTGCACTAGCAACACATATTAGACGGCCGACCGTGTCATTATTACATGAACTTTGGTAACCCGTGTTTCAGTATACGTCATTTTGTTTCAAAATTCCTTTTCTCATTGCTCTTCTTTTCCAAATGATTACCATTCTAATTACAGTTGCTGCTTTGGTAATTCAAGAATAAGAGCATTATTTTTTTTGTGCAAATTATGAAAATGACGTAAAAGAAAGGTAAAACAGCATTCCTGCTGGAATGCGTCTCCTCAGCTGTATTTGAATCATTATAATCTCAGTCGTTATTTTCTCAATGTCCTTGCTTGTTAGTAATGTGTTATAGATAGGCCTACTGTTGCATCATTTGGTTATACTGTGTTTATTTAGTAACATTTATTTGACAAATATTTCTTGGTTTTAATCGGTTCTTCATATCGTAATAGTATGGTCTAAATATAGATATCTGTATTCAATAATTTCCTTCATATAATTTAACTTTGGACCTGCGGCTGAGCAAGCTTGCCCCTACGTATGCCTAATCATATTTCTCGTACTATGACCATAGCGCAACTCTAATGTAAACATACCTTTGTGTTTATACTTCGACAGACAGCTGTTGTACATTCCAGTGAAGTTTCATCTTATGCATGCTTTGTAATTTTTGTATTGTATAATAATTACTGTGTATGCTATTTACGTGAGAAATATTGAAATAAATTGAATATGAAATTCATATTTGTGTATTAATTGACTGTTAAAACCGTTGATGTAAGCCCCAATGACATAAGAATACATTAACCACAGTAAGTCTGAAAAAAAAAAAGTCTGAATTTCTGCCATAACTTACGTTAATTTTAGAAAATAATTATAAATAAAAGAACACTATCTGGAAGACGTATATAACATAAACGTTTACGCCTGGAAGTAAAGTAACTGACCTCAAATATTCACAACTTCATTTATTCCTGTCAACTTACATTTTTATGAGAGACAAATTTTAATAATTAATGTAATCATATCTGTTAAATGTACATAATACATGACCTAAAAAAAGACACTCAGTGTGACTGAACTGTAGCTGATTTGTCAGGACAAAAATGGCCAAGACTTCCAGTAAAGGTCTGCACGAAGCTGATGTGCAGCATAATGTATGCCCACTGCGACTATATATAGGCAGTGAATGAAAATAGATGTGTGCACTATAATAATACAAAGTTTTAGGTTTGATTACGGAAACGTTTGACCCCTGATTATCTGCAAATATTTACTATTAAGAACCATACAAGACATGTGCCTCTGAGTGCTGTTGATAGAACATACTATGGACATTAAGCAGTTACATAACTTGTCTGCCCTCATGAAAATATAAGTTGACAGGAATAATTAAATTTGTGAAAATTTAAGGAAAGTTGTTTTCCTTCAAGGTGTTGGGCCTATGCAAATTCTTGGCTCCAACATGTCGAAACTCAAATAAGAATAATTAATGATTTAAATGCAAGAGATAAAAATTTAAGCTAAACTTGAAAAAAAAAAAAAGCTCTATTAGAAATGTGGGCGTTAGCCTTCAAAGTCTTTTTTTTTTTTTATTGAACTACACACTGTATTTCTATACTGGCTTTTAGGTGTTATCATAATGAATTATAAACGTAGAGAAACATTTTTGTGATTATCGTCATCAAAAACACAATAACAACAACAATTACTTCTACTATCAGTATCATATCACGGTATAATGAAAAACATAGATGTCGGGATGTGAAGAAATAAAAAATAGAAATAGATCAAATTAAAATTTGTACACTTCCTATCGGAACTGTAAGAAGGAACGTGAAGTTCTGTGTTTTAGATATCACGCTGTTTAGACTGAATTTTCAACTGACACGTTTAAGTCTTTGCCCCATGCCAACATCAAAGTTATGGTACCAATAATCATCAATATACGGCTATACTATACTACTAGCTACTATTTTCGTTAAACTCAATAAACCACTTCTATTCCCGATCACGGTTCGCATAACTTTGCAAACGTCTTGTTATATCCACCAGTGACCAGCGCGGATGAAAGAGGAAGAAGTTCTCTTACCTGAATCCCTTGAACTTGAAGATAAGGAGAGACGACACGCGTGTTGACGACGATGAAGACAAAGCACTGACTGACTCCTTGACCGTGAATTTAACAGGTATTAGTCTTGTGGCGATAGCAATTAGGCAGCTACATTTTACTTGAAGGGGGCGTATTCTAATGATCCACCCCTGAACTTGATGCGGTCAAAGGACTTCGTAAAATTTCATGCGAAAGCGGGCAAATTTAGATTTAGGCTTGAGTACCACTTGAATTTATCTCTAAAGTCCTTGTCACTGTGGTAAACTATCAAAGATGTACCACAGACTAATTCCTCGTCAATATTAAACAAACAATATAGGACTCTGAGTGTAATAAATGTTCTTAGCTTTGCTTTGAAAGTTGATACAAATCTATGACTAAATCCGTATCTTCAAATATTTACGTATCTGCGTATTCTATTTATATCATGTCTATATATTCGTTGTCCTCTTTTACCAACTATTTTAGGGCCTTTACATAGCACTTTTAAGATATCTATATTGGAAACTCATGCAGATATCGCTCTCATAGGGTTTTTACAGCGTGTTAATACAAGACACTTTATGATTTCCAGTTAATACTATTCAATTCAATTCAATTCAACGTAGGTTTATTCACAATAAAGCAAGAACATGCAGCTCAAAAGCCGAAATTGTTCATTTTGCAATTAAAACACATATACGACATTATAAAAAAAAAATAACATTTGTTGAAATTAGATATCAATATGAATATGAATATGACGAAAACACTGTACAAGTGGTAATCAATAAAAATAATAATCAAGTAAAGAGACACAACTACTGGAGCAGACTTAGAGGGCTGCTTGTGAGACGCACACACACACACACACACACACACACACACGCTATTATACTATTATGATTACAACACGTAATTTGCACGTAATCAGCTGAAGCAATCGCCATTGCCATGTACTTGGCTGTATCAATGACAATGTTATAAAACCCCTATCTCTTTGAATTACAAAATATACGTGTAACCTTAAAGGACAAGTTCACCTTCATAGACATGTGGGTTGAGTGAATGCAGCAATATTAGTAGAACACATCAGTGAGAGTTTGAGGAAAAGTGGACAATCCGTTCAAAATTTATGAATTTTTGAAGTTTCTGCTCAGTCACAGCTGGATGAAAAGACTACTATAGCCTGTGATGTCACATGAGTACAACGATATAAAGAAAGAATAAACAAAATTCAACATATTTCCATTTTTCTCGCGTAACAAAATAACACTCGACCTCTTTCTTGCAGAAGGCAGGGGGAATAATATTATCCTTAACATACGTCAGCAGCAAGTCGAAGAAATGTGCACTTTATTCAAAAAGTAAAGTTTTGTGAAATTCTCTTTTTACTTTCCTTATATTGTTGTACGCATGTGACATCATATACTGCAGTAGTCTTCTCATCCAGCAGTAACTGCGCAAATACTTGAAAAATTCATAACTTTTGAACGGATTGTCCGATTGTCCTCATACTTTCACCGATGTGTTCTACTAATATTGCTGCATTCTCTCAATCCTTATGTATATGAAGGTGGACTTGTCCTTTAAGTCGCATTAAACACCAAAATGAAGAACGATAGGGAGGAACAAAATCAAAATATCAGAGCCATATATCACAGCCACATGTCGGACGATTCTACAACATGGACATCGAAATTGACATAATTTATCATCATCCGTCCCCCACCCACTTACGATTATAGAGTGTGTGTGGGGGGGGGGGGACAAAATGCTTGCATTGTATAACATTAAAGTTCATGGGTCCAAAAGGCTCAAGTGTTTATGGGACACATTGTTATAATCAACTATCAATATCATAGATTTGAACTCGGTCAGCTAGTTCCTCTTATCGCTGTTCCGATCTGCCATGAGAATTCGTGTTCTGTTTGCCTTACCTGTCGGTAGCCATCACGCTTCTTAATCAGTGATTTATGAATAATTGTCTTGATTATGCAGCCAAATTTAGGTTGCTTCATTTGCAGGACTCTTGAATATATATTTAAAGGTGGTCAATATTGACATAGACGAAAAGTCCCTCTTCAAGGAACACACACACACACACACACACACACTCGCTACTACAGTCTATACGCAAGCTTGCCCATAACCTCCTTTCTCCTATCCCTGCTGGTAAGAACACAGTGTCCCACAGTGTGTTCACTATGGGTGGTATTCTGAAATCCTTGCTAGGAAGAACTTTCGGGTGCACGTCACGAGACCGACACCCACGAGTCATACAGCCCACGAGTCATACAGCTCACGAGTCATACAACCCACGAGTTACACAGCTCACGAGTGATACAGCCCATTAGTTGCTGACAAGCTGACAAGGCCCGCGAGACCGACACATTAGGCCACGTGTTGTATCTTGTCGAACTCGTGGGCTGTTTTCACCTAGCGTCGAACTCATGGGCTTTATTTGCCTAGTGTCGAACTCATGAGCTGTATGACTCGTGAGCTGTATGACTCATGGACCTGTTTTTAATGTCGAACTCGTGGGCTGTATGACTCGTGGGTGTCGGTCTAATGGGATGACCCCGAGATTTCATCCCAAGTCTAGATTTTTTTCCCAAGTGGTATTCTGAAAATCTTCCTAAGTATCTGCCTTAGTGCTTTCCCAACTTTCTCCACTAAGCTTAGGAAGAAACTTAGGGAGATATGCAAATGAGGATGAGATATGCAAATTTCTGACTTAGGAAGAAGTTGGTAATCTAGAATGCACTTTGGAAAGAATTTTAGGAAGATATTTAGAAAAGCCCTACCCCTGTCCTAAGTAGGTACGTCGTTAAGATATAGCAAGCTGCACAACATCGTGATAGGCGCTAGTCTTTCACTGCAACGTGTACTTTGATGAGCGTAATGGGCATGAGAAAGTGGACATGCCGCGCACACGTGTATTTAACACTACGTCATTATAATATGCGATTGTCATTGGTTGGTTCCTTATGATACGGCATTTCTTATTGGCTTAAGAAAGGACGTGGGTGGGGATGTGATGGCCTAATTTCATTAAGAAGTTCCAAGAAAGAAATTTCAGATTACCAATTCGGTCTTTCTAACTTTCTGACTTAGGCAAAAACTTAGGAAGAAAGTTAGGAAGATTTTCAGAATGCCACCCAATATGTGTCCTCATTGTCAACTATGTGAAAACACTGGAATTTAACAGTGTGGAGATAATTTCACACTGACATGGTGTGTTTTTTCAGTGTTCACATAGCAATGTTCTATGTTAAATTGTGAATTCATGATCCACAATGTCTTTGCAATGCTAAAACACTCGAATCTTAATACTGTATAAAAGTGAAGAGATTTCGTACTGTGTTCACACTGTGTTCACAATGTGCTTCACACTGTCGGACACTATGTTCTTTCCAGCAGGGTTATTACCAGTACATATACTGCAGGCACTTAGAGAGAAGAAGAGAGAGTGACAGGGAGAGAGATACAGATACACATGCACACACACCCACACACCCACACACCCACACACCCACACACCATTATCCTTCATAACGAACGACACAATAATAATGTCACTGTGTACAATACGTGGCAAAACTGCTGCCAATCCATTCTTTCTTTGGAGGGAAAAATGAAACAAAAATCAGCAACAAAAAAAGAAAGCAAAAATCCTTTTAAAATGCCGAGTCTCTGGCATTCATGGTATTTATGCAGTTACGTATATGTCGAGATGATTATATGATAATATGTGTGAGTAATCTTATGTGCATATCTTGATATCGTAATACATGTAATACACGTAATACTAGTACACGCACAATTTTATTTATCCGTCATGAATGTACCCTTGAGAATGATTTCAATTGATTTTGTGTTATGTAAATGCTATTTGAATATACTGAACTTATAACTTATAACATGTATAATACAGGGGCCGCGGAAGCGGGGGGGGGGGGGGCTGAGGGGGCTGCAGCCCCCCCCCCCCCCCCCCCCCCCCACACACACACACACTTTTGGTTCTTTAAAAAAAAAAAAAAAAATCGGAAAAATCAACAAAAAAAAATCAGAAATCTTCACCTTGCCACCCCCCGGTCCCGCAGCCCCTCCCCCCCACACTGAAAAACGTTCCACGGCCCCTGTAATATGTGTTATTTTGCGTTGTCATGGGTGGATGTTGTAAACACAACAATGATGATTTGTGTGAAAACTTAATAAATGAAATGAAATGAAATGAAATGAAATGAAATGAAATGAAATGAAATGAAATGAAATGAAATGAAATGAAATGAAATGAAATGAAATGAAATGAAATGAAATGCAATGAAAAGTGTACAATGACATCAAGCCACATCATATCGGTATAATATGCCTACACAGTATGATCAAATTTCGACTGCGGGTTTGCACGTGCCATAACGTGATAGCGACTATACGTATAGCCACAGTTTCGTCACATCCATGTCTGTATGGTTAAGTGAGGAGTAGCCTGAATTCATCAGCGTCAAAGCTTTGATATGGTACGCGATTCGTACATCAATAATTATTTAGTGATGTCATTTTTGGGAATCTATTAATAATTGTCAGACCGTTTGGTCGAGTGTCAGATTATCTTGCCATCTCTCAGTCACGGCGCATCACGCATGAACAGCGTGCCGCGCTAGATACAGACAGGTAAAGAAAAAGTGTAGAATCTGGGCTAGGTCAGCGTGGTATACACCAGACGATTTTATCCGTGGTAGCCTCTTGAGTGTTGCCACTGTTCTACCACAGGGTCCTGCCATTATTATGCCAGGTACCCATTTATACACCTTGGTCGAGAGGGACATGGTGGGTAAAAGCATCTTGTCCAAGGACGTAAGCACTAGGCGGGAATCGAACTCGGGTCCTCCGAATGGGAGTCGGGAGACTTAATATCCACTATGCCGCAATGCCCCCACTTGAATGTCTCAAGAGTGGACTCGCACCTCTGACCCGCTTTGACGAAGACTGTCACATCAGCCTTGCTAGATAAGCTTATTCATTAGATGACTGAAGGGCCCAACACAGACGATATACGTCATGTATGGTTGTTTTTTCTTCATTCGTGCATTTGGCTGCTACAATATCTTTCACATTGCATGAGTGAATTACCAGAAAAAAAAAAATAGCCTGGAGTCCCTAGATATATAGTATACGGCGTAATAATAATACGCTCAATAAGGATAACATAAAAATAGGATCAGGACATTGCAGTAATGCAGCAATGTCATTCCATTGCAATGTCACTTGCAAGTTCACCTGTGAAGAATTAATGCAAGTTCTTTTCTTTTGTTCTTCTTCCTTAGACACTCAGTCATGCCCCATTATTGCTATAAGCTCTCATCTGCGCCGATCCTCCTCGTTCACATATTTTTTTTTTTTTTGATGAATTTTGAAAGCATTTGAAGAGTTTGTTCGCAAAAACCGATAAGTCCATTTTTGAAGATTTTGAAGTACGGTCTCTGTCATAAAATATAAAATAATACCTTTTAAATGATATATTGATCACTACATATTATGTAAAGGCACATTTTTGAAGTTATGGTCAAACGAAGTAAAAATTTTCTCATTATTCTCTTTATTTTTCTTGACCTTTAATCGCAAATATCTCCATTTGGCAAATATGGACTTATCGGTTTTTGCGAACAAACTCTTCATTTTTATCCCTCATCCCAGTAAACTATGAGTTCTGAAAATTTATTGGGGGCTTAGCCAGTTTATCCAATCTGTAGCTGCTTAGACGGGAAAGCCTAAAAATCATCTGGACATCTAGAGATCTCGTTGAACTATTCTATATAATGTTTATAATTAAAAATTTCTAATTCTTAAAATTTATAGTTTAACTATTCTATATATTATATAATATATTACAAAAAGGGACCATCTATGTAGTTAAGCTACGCTTTATTGAATATGGTCCCCTGAATTCCAATTATTTTCTGTAGAGCCTAAACTTTACTCTAAAGTTTTCCTCTTTTTTTTTCGTTTACTTTCAACATAACATTGCTTTATATCTTTATTTACATGCATACTTACATGTCTTGTATTCGAGAAGACCGCTGGGGGCCAAACAGAAGACTTTGCAGCCACTTTCCTCCATCCCTCCCTCTTCTCTTTTTATGTCTCTCTTATCCTTGGGACTGTCCAGTCTCGAATGTTGCCTTCCCATATCTTCTTTGGTCTTCCTCTTGCCCTCTTTCCTCTCACTGTGCCTTGTATTAAAAGATCGTTTTGGCCAGTCCTGATGTTCCCACTGTGTACCTATAACATGTATAACATGTGAGCTTTGCTTGTCGGACTCGGTTTCTTACCTCATTATTGGTAATGTGGTCTTTGTAGGAGATGCCAAGTATATAGTTTGCGATAGCATCTCATCTCCGTGGACTGTATTCTCCTTTCTAGATCTTTGTTTAGGGTCCATCTCTAACATGCATACAGGAATATGGAAAAGGCAATATATATGGAGCGCATAATCTGATTTTTGTCTCTATTGTGATGTTCCTATCACTCCAGATGATCCTACGCTTTGGCAATGCTGTTATTGGCTGTGCATTTGAATTTGCATTTGAAGCTTTGCACTTTTTCCAGCTTCTGGCTCGGATCTTGTTTGTCGGTACATTAGTATTAATTCTATTAAATAATTAATTATTTTATTGTCCACTCCGCCCCGATGAGCAGACGTATAGGCGCGCGGTCCTTGTTAACCCGGACGATAACGACCGATCCGGTATGAATTGAGAAATGGCTGTCATCTTTCATGTAGCGTGTCTAATTGGGCAATGAATATGTTGGAGCCCATTCCTCCTCCAGACTATTAGCTACAGCCGATTAATCCCCCAATATGATTGTGGAGACTCACCTATGGCCCTGGACACATGGCTGTTGAGCCCTCGCTGGTGCCCCTCCGCCCAGACCGTAACTCCTGCTGAAGCTTTTCGCCCAGTGATGTTATGTCGACATCACTCCCTCAATGGAATGCACAAATGAAATTGATCTGAACTGAATTGGACAGACGCAAATTGACATAATTGTATACTATGTAATTAGGCGCCACTATGTCTAAAAACGTACGTGACAAAATTATGACCTCAATCTCAATACCGTTCAAAATGAAGAATGATACCTAAGACGGATCATTTTTTTTTTATA
This sequence comes from Diadema setosum, assembly GCF_964275005.1. Taxonomy (NCBI): domain Eukaryota; kingdom Metazoa; phylum Echinodermata; class Echinoidea; order Diadematoida; family Diadematidae; genus Diadema; species Diadema setosum. The sequence continues at coordinate 19,423,446 of NC_092696.1, read as the reverse complement.
ACAGACATAACATCAAAGTTATATAGACACAAAATTAATGATTACATGCATGTTACATCGATATTGACATAGCTTATCGTCTGGACTGATGGGGGGGGGGTAAATGTTAACCATTACTCTACACAGCATTGTGTTACGAACGTTGTGAGTCCCACAATGTTCAAGTGGACACGTTGGTGTTATCAATGCTGTAGATTTCATCTTTGTGAGCTGGTTTATTATCCATATCATGGCCGGCGGAACCGTGGGGGCCGTGGGGGCTGGCCCCCCCCCCCCCCCTCCCCCCACCACCACACTTTTTGTGCACCATACAGTGGAATACATAAGGTGTCATCACTTTGGGCCCCCACACTTTTGCTTGTCAGCCGAAGAAACCCGGAAGTGGAAGGGGAGAGATGAGATGAGGATCTTTTTTTTTTTTTTTTTTTTTTTTTTGCTCGTTAGCTCATCAAACCCGGAAGTGCCCCCCCCCCCCTCACTTTTGAAAACTCTCCGCCGGCCCTGCATGTTCAGAATCGACCCGCTCCGGGAATGCATATAGTTTCCTCGCCTTGATCAGTCGGCATCCATCGCGTAATCACAACACATCACGCATGTACTGCACGTATGGATGTGCTATTTTAATAGTCAGAATCTGCTCTAAGTGAGCGTGGGTATGACCCCTACGCCAGAGGAATAGAATTGAATATAAAATAACATTTCATAAGTCTGTTACAGTTTTATATTTATGTATGTATAACCTTCACACTCTACTTCTTACCTCTTTATTGCTGGTCCCAATGGAAGACCAGCAGCACCACTGAGAAAAGTGCAGCTGATTATGGGCTATCCAGCCGTTATCTTTGTCTAATCCTACATTCTGTTCTTTTTCGTATATGAATGTGTCATGCCCTATACATTTGCTATGCTTCACTTTATGCTTGTGTCATTTTCCTTATACCTATGATGTCTTATTATATCGGTATGTATGTTTATGATGGAAATAAAACAAACAAACAAACAAACAAACATCATTGCTTTTATGTAGGCCCCATTGATTATTTCTGACATTGATTTGTGATATCCTCAGATAATAATGACCAATGAGTATTTGTGTTTAATGTTTGTTTGTCTTTTTTTTTTCAAACATAAGATATGGTTGTATATATTTTGTACTTTTGTTTTATTGTCAATCATTTTGTAATCCCATCACTGAGAAAGTGGAAATATGAAATAAACTTGAAACTTGAAACTTGAAACAAACAAACAAACAAACAAACAAACGTTGACGAAGGCAATGCCTGGTTCATTAGATGTTTGATATGTTTCATCAACATTTTAGTCAACAGGATTTTATTACTGCAGAATGGTTCTTATGAAAATTAATCATCTGCCTACTTATGCCCATACTCATAATTTGTTTATTCAGAAAAAAAAAAAATCCTTAAACTCACAGATATAATTGTGTCAGAGAAGGGGAATTGACCAATTATAATATTATAATTTTCTTAAAACAGCGATGTTGCACAATCCGGTGACTGCCGCAATTATAGAGCTGTATACATTTTATTATGATACATCAGAATGACTTCGTAACAACAGGCTATAAATTTGCCTCTATATACAAAGTATGACCTCAAACGCCGAAATGAGCAAACAATGATACCTGGGAGGAAAGAACCTTGATATCAGAATTAACATCATTTATGAAAGTTATATACCCAGTGGCGCTTACATGGACATCGACATTGACGTAGCTTTTTTTTTTTCACACTGCGTAACGTGCATAATAATGTCGGCACTTCGTAAAAGTTGTTTAATCACCATGGAATGCAGAAATAAAATTGAACTGAACTGAGCTGAAGCAATCTACAAACGTGTAGGTGCTCTTGGCTATGATAATGACCATGTTATAGTAGTAGCCGCTATAATCTCTATGATTGACAAAATTTGAAGTTGAAATAAACGCCAAAATGAATACAGTGCACTCCCGTTATAACGAACACGGTTATAACGAAATTCCGGTTTTAACGAAGTAACAATTCGGACCGTAACATTATTCACTTTATGTATTTTTAGTGTTTATTCATTCGTTTATAACGAAATATCGATAACTGCCGGTCCCGAGGACTGCGTTATAATTATGGGAGTCCACTGTAATGATACCTCACGACTTATACTCACAGCTAATATACTATAGCCACAGATGATTACAGAGACATCGACATTGACATAGCTTATCATCATCTGCGGCCCCCATGGCGACCCGATCAGGGATTGGGGGGGGGGGGGGTGAACTAAGACTAAATTAAAATGCTTACATGTTCCACTGTATACCACTGCATTATGTCAACTTCGTAAGTGTGAAAAGTTCAAGTGGATGCATTGATATTATCAAGGTTCTGCCCCGGCAGTGTGTGTGCAAGTGTATAACACTCAGGGCATCACGCATGACATCGTAGAGCGTGCCACGGGTTAGACAATGGGAAAGCAAAAGAAGAAAAAAAAAAAACAGAATCTGGGCTATAGGTCAGGGTTTGTATTATGTACCAGACGAATTACAAAACATGTCACACGAATGGACTTGAACCTCTGATATACGTTAAGAAGGCGCTATTATACCTTGATTATCAAATGATTAAACGGCTCAACAGTCGATATGAATAAGCATGCTTGCTTGTTCTTCATCCGTGCATTTGGTTGCTCTAAAGTCTTCCAATTTGCATAAGTGCATTTATTAAAAAGATGTCCTGGGAGTCACATGGTAGACTCTATACAAGGTATCTTCGAATTCTTGAAGTGATATTCTTCTCTAATTCAGATAAATCGTATAACATTAAAGTACTTATAATTAACCCTATAAAGCCCGGGGGGCACATTGTGCCCCCTACCATATTTTCGTTTGCAACTCCTACGCCCTTTACCCGATTTCAGCCAAATTTGGTGACTTTTCCTAAAATTTTATTGCAAACATTTTGATATTTAATTTAGCTATGTCCGATATTGCTGGTTGCCATGGCAACAGTAAACTTACAACCATGATCGTCAGATTTTGCATGATTTTCTGTTCCAATTTCAGTTAACAATAT